>NW_026692069.1:0-254831 GCF_021218885.2 Marmota monax | reverse complement strand
GGTACCAACAAGGCGCAGAGCCCTCCGACCTGGGCACTGAGTCCGAAGGGGGTGACTGCGGTGGCTTTGCAGAGTGGGGCCCGAAACTCAGGGCGAGGCACGACCCCAGCGGCGCACTTCTGAGCCTGGCCGGGCGACTGATTGACTGGGAGCCAGCGGGCCGCTGCCCCCCGGCCACCCTCTGCCCGGTTTTCCGTGAGTCCGTGAGTGTGTTCCTCCCTCCTGCCCTCCCTGTGCGTGGCTCCACGCGCCAGGCACGCGCAGGGGACGTGTGTGGCCGGCGGCTGGCCATTGCCCAGTCGGACTGCATTTCCTCCTGGGGCGCTGGGCCTCTGTCAGGGTCCCTGGGGTTTCCGACGGGGGTGCCCGCCTGCCTCTCCGCCCCTGGCTCTCTGGGCTCCGGGCTAGGCTAGGCTAGGTTCGCGCGCGCGGGACACTGAAAGGGCCAGGGCTTCTGGGCTTCTCCGCCTGGCGAAAGTCGGGGTGGGCGTGGCGGTGTGGGGCCGGGGATCCGTGGGGGGCGGTTGGGGTCGCGGGAGGCCTGGGCCTTGGCGAGGAGCGGCGGAGGAGTCCAGGCCACGCCAGGCCACGCCAGGCCTGGGCGGGGCGGTGCGTGCCCTGTGGGCGCTTGGTGGGGCTCGCGGTAGGTGGAGCCAGGTGGAGAGGGGCGGTGTTGGAGGCGGGACTCAGCCAGTCCCAGTCTCCCAGGACCCCTGGGCCGCTGCCGGGTGGAGTCAGGTCGGAGCGTGAGAGCCCCCAGCCTTGAGTTGAGTTGGGCTGGGCTGCGCTCTTGTGGGGCGGGCGAGGGAGGCCCCCTGGGACCACCCCCTCCGATTTCCCCCCTCCACCCCCCTCCCCTCCCCTGGACTGAAGGGTGGAACCCGGAGCAGGCTCTTGAGGCGCCCCCGGGCGGCCCTCACCGTCTACGGCCATACCACCCTGAACGCGCCCGATCTCGTCTGATCTCGGAAGCTAAGCAGGGTCGGGCCTGGTTAGTACTTGGATGGGAGACCGCCTGGGAATACCGGGTGCTGTAGGCTTTTGCGCCCCCTTCCCACACACACTTTTAACTTGCGTGGCCCCGAGAGACAGGCCGTGACCCCCGGGCCCTCGGGCCAGGGCGCAGGCGCAGCCCTGGGCTGCCGGTCGCTGTCCCTTCAGGCCTGCGGCTGGCCTGACGACCAGCGCCCAGCGCCTGCAGCAAAGCCCACAGGCCTGGCTCTCCCCAGGGACGCTAGGACACTCGCTCCATGAGACTCCGCTGAGCCGAGCCAGGTCCAGGCCACGACCCTCCCTGTGCACCCTGACCGACCCCCCCCACCCCTCGGCCTGGAGGATGGGGTGTGGGGGGGGCGACACCCGCCTTCCTCAGAACACGGGGCCCACCCGCGGGGCCCGCTCCCTCACCCGTTCCTGCCACACAAGCAGAACCTTGCCACCCAGATCCTGGCAGTGGGAGAGTCCATCGAGCGTCTCTGGGTCCTTCTCTCTTTGCACCACCTCCGCAAGGTCCCTCCTGTGTCTACCTCCTTCCCCACCGCCTTCCCCCGTGAGGGTCCCCCTGAGTCTATCTCTCTGCCTGTCTCTCCCTTTCACTCTCATCGGAGCACCAGATGTCTCTGTGGGTCTCTGTGCATCCATCTCTCCTTCTCTCTTGTGCCTCTCTTGGCCTGTGAGGAGGCATCCCTGTCTCCATCTCCCACTCAATCCCTCTCTGGCCTTGCCTCTCCTATCTCTCTCTCTCTCTCTCTCTCTCTCTCTCTCTCACACACACACACACACACACACACAGAGACACACACTCACCCCTCTACCCCCACCCCACCCCAGCCAACTCACTCTGGGCTGCAAGTCACCAGGTCCATGGTAGCCTCGAGCCTGGGCAGTCACTGGTTCTCTCATGTCCCATCTAACTTCCCATGGATGTAAGAGTGTATTCACACATCACCCTTGAAGTGCACGCACGACTTCAGGGTGTGTGCTCAGCAGAGGCTGAGAGAAGGCCGAGGAGGCCACAGGGTCTTAGGAGTCTGCGCTGAGAGCCAAGCAAGAGAGCAGATGGCAAAAGAGGGCAGGCGCTCCTGAAAGAGGAGGAAGCAGCCTTCAGAGCAGGCAAGCGGTTCGGGGCCAGGGGGTTGCCATGGAGGACCAGGTGCCAAGAGGAGTTGAAGCCCGGCCGGTGGGGACAGGGAAGCAGAGGCCCCTTGGTCGCGGCGACCGGTCCACCTGCAGAGGACAGGACAAGACGCAGGGCCTGACGACCCGGTGGGCGCGTGTCCCCGCAACCACTGCTCCCCTCCCTCCCCGTCTCCCCCCTGCAATGCTTGCAGGGGAGGGGGCTTTCCGTCTGGTGAGGCCGCCGGATAAGCTCCCACAGGGGTTTGAATCAGGGTGCTTCTCCCACAGTCGGTCCTTTCCTGGACACTGGACAGAGGGGTCTGTGCCCTTCCTCAGGGCGGTGCTGTGCGCGTGCTGGTCGTTGACTGGTACCAACAAGGCGCAGAGCCCTCCGACCTTGGCACTGGGTCCGAAGGGGGTGACTGCGGTGGCTTTGCAGAGTGGGCCCGAAACTCAGGGCGAGGCACGACCCCAGCGGCGCACTTCTGAGCCTGGCCGGGCGACTGATTGACTGGGAGCCAGCGGGCCGCTGCCCCCCGGCCACCCTCTGCCCGGTTTTCCGTGAGTCCGTGAGTGTGTTCCTCCCTCCTGCCCTCCCTGTGCGTGGCTCCACGCGCCAGGCACGCGCAGGAGACGTGTGTGGCCGGCGGCTGGCCATTGCCCAGTCGGACTGCATTTCCGCCTGGGGCGCTGGGCCTCTGTCAGGGTCCCTGGGGTTTCCGACGGGGGAGCACGCCTGCCTCTCCGCCCCTGGCTCTCTGGGCTCCAGGCTAGGCTAGGCTAGGTTGGCGTGCGCGCGCGGGACACTGAAATGGCCAGGGCTTCTGGGCTTCTCCGCCTGGCGAAAGTCGGGGTGGGCGTGGTTTTGGGGCCCGGGGGTCCGTGGGGGGCGGTTGGGGTCGCGGGAGGCCTGGGCCTTGGCGAGGAGCGGCGGAGGAGGCCAGGCCACGCCAGGCCACGCCAGGCCTGGGCGGGGCGGTGCGTGCCCTGTGGGCGCTTGGTGGGGCTGGCGGTAGGTGGAGCCAGGTGGAGAGGGGCGGTGTTGGAGGCGGGACTCAGCCAGTCCCAGTCTCCCAGGACCCCTGGGCCGCTGCCGGGTGGAGTCAGGTCAGAGCGTGAGAGCCCCCAGCCTTGAGTTGAGTTGGGCTGGACTGCGCTCTTGTGGGGCGGGCGAGGGAGGCCCCCTGGCACCACCCCCTCCGATTTTCCCCCTCCACCCCCCTCCCCTCCCCTGGACTGAAGGGTGGAACCCGGACCAGGCTCTTGAGGCGCCCCCGGGCGGCCCTCACCGTCTATGGACATACCACCCTGAACGCGCCCCATCTCCTCTGATCTCGGAAGCTAAGCAGGGTCGGGCCTGGTTAGTACTTGGAAGGGAGACTGCCTGGGAATACCGGGTGCTGTAGGCTTTTGCGCCCCCTTCCCACACACACTTTTAACCTGCGTGGCCCCGAGAGACAGGCCGTGACCCCCGGGCCCTCGGGCCAGGGCGCAGGCGCAGCCCTGGGCTGCCGGTCGCTGTCCCTTCAGGCCTGCGGCTGGCCTGACGACCAGCGCCCAGCGCCTGCAGCAAAGCCCACAGGCCTGGCTCTCCCCAGGGACGCTAGGACACTCACTCCATGAGACCCCGCTGAGCCGAGCCAGGTCCAGGCCACGACCCTCCCTCTGCACCCTGACCGACGCCCCCACCCCTTGGCCTGGAGGATGGGGTGCGGGGGGGGCGACACCCGCCTTCCCCAGAACACGTGGCCCACCCGCGGGGCCCGCTCCCTCACCCGTTCCTGCCACACAAGCAGAACCTTGCCACCCAGATCCTGGGAGTGGGAGAGTCCATCGAGCGTGTCTGGGTCCTTCTCTCTTTGCACCACCTCCGCAAGGTCCCTCCTGTGTCTACCTCCTTCCCCACCGCCTTCCTCCGTGAGGGTCCCCCTGAGTCTATCTCTCTGCCTGTCTCTCCCTTTCACTCTCATCGGAGCACCAGATGTCTCTGTGGGTCTCTGTGCATCCATCTCTCCTTCTCTCTTGTGCCTCTCTTGGCCTGTGAGGAGGCATCCCTGTCTCCATCTCCCACTCACTCCCTCTCTGGCCTTGCCTCTCCTCTCTCTCTCTCTCTCTCTCTCTCTCTCTCTCTCTCACACACACACACACACACACACACAGAGACACACACTCACCCCTCTACCCCCCACCCCACCCCAGCCAACTCACTCTGGGCTGCAAGTCACCAGGTCCATGGTAGCCTCGAGACTGGGCAGTCACAGGTTCTCTCATCTGCCATCTAACTTCCCATGGATGTAAGAGTGGATTCACACATCACCCTTGAAGTGCACGCACGACTTCAGGGTGTGTGCTCAGCAGAGGCTGAGAGAAGGCCGAGGAGGCCACAGGGTCTTAGGAGTCTGCGCTGAGAGCCAAGCAAGAGAGCAGATGGCAAAAGAGGGCAGGCGCTCCTGAAAGAGGAGGAAGCAGCCTTCAGAGCAGGCAAGCGGTTCGGGGCCAGGGGGTTGCCATGGAGGACCAGGTGCCAAGAGGAGTTGAAGCCCGGCCGGTGGGGACAGGGAAGCAGAGGCCCCTTGGTCGCGGCGACCGGTCCACCTGCAGAGGACAGGACAAGACGCAGGGCCTGACGACCCGGTGGGCGCGTGTCCCCGCAACCACTGCTCCCCTCCCTCCCCCCTCTCCCCCCTGCAATGCTTGCAGGGGAGGGGGCTTTCCGTCTGGTGAGGCCGCCGGATAAGCTCCCACAGGGGTTTGAATCAGGGTGCTTCTCCCACAGTCGGTCCTTTCCTGGACACTGGACAGAGGGGTCTGTGCCCTTCCTCAGGGCGGTGCTGTGCGCGTGCTGGTCGTTGACTGGTACCAACAAGGCGCAGAGCCCTCCGACCTTGGCACTGGGTCCGAAGGGGGTGACTGCGGTGGCTTTGCAGAGTGGGCCCGAAACTCAGGGCGAGGCACGACCCCAGCGGCGCACTTCTGAGCCTGGCCGGGCGACTGATTGACTGGGAGCCAGCGGGCCGCTGCCCCCCGGCCACCCTCTGCCCGGTTTTCCGTGAGTCCGTGAGTGTGTTCCTCCCTCCTGCCCTCCCTGTGCGTGGCTCCACGCGCCAGGCACGCGCAGGAGACGTGTGTGGCCGGCGGCTGGCCATTGCCCAGTCGGACTGCATTTCCGCCTGGGGCGCTGGGCCTCTGTCAGGGTCCCTGGGGTTTCCGACGGGGGAGCACGCCTGCCTCTCCGCCCCTGGCTCTCTGGGCTCCAGGCTAGGCTAGGCTAGGTTCGCGTGCGCGCGCGGGACACTGAAATGGCCAGGGCCCGGCCACACACGTCCCCTGCGCGTGCCTGGCGCGTGGAGCCACGCACAGGGAGGGCAGGAGGGAGGAACACACTCACGGACTCACGGAAAACCGGGCAGAGGGTGGCCGGGGGGCAGCGGCCCGCTGGCTCCCAGTCAATCAGTCGCCCGGCCAGGCTCAGAAGTGCGCCGCTGGGGTCGTGCGTCGCCCTGAGTTTCGGGCCCACCCTGCAAAGCCACCGCAGTCACCCCCTTCGGACCCAGTGCCAAGGTCGGAGGGCTCTGCGCCTTGTTGGTACCAGTCAACGACCAGCACGCGCACAGCACCGCCCTGAGGAAGGGCACAGACCCCTCTGTCCAGTGTCCAGGAAAGGACCGACTGTGGGAGAAGCACCCTGATTCAAACCCCTGTGGGAGCTTATCCGGCGGCCTCACCAGACGGAAAGCCCCCTCCCCTGCAAGCATTGCATGGGGGAGAGGGGGGAGGGAGGGGAGCAGTGGTTGCGGGGACACGCGCCCACCGGGTCGTCAGGCCCTGCGTCTTGTCCTGTCCTCTGCAGGTGGACCGGTCGCCGCGACCAAGGGGCCTCTGCTTCCCTGTCCCCACCGGCCGGGCTTCAACTCCTCTTGGCACCTGGTCCTCCATGGCAACCCCCTGGCCCCGAACCGCTTGCCTGCTCTGAAGGCTGCTTCCTCCTCTTTCAGGAGCGCCTGCCCTCTTTTGCCATCTGCTCTCTTGCTTGGCTCTCAGCGCAGACTCCTAAGACCCTGTGGCCTCCTCGGCCTTCTCTCAGCCTCTGCTGAGCACACAGCCTGAAGTCGTGCGTGCACTTCAAGGGTGATGTGTGAATACTCTCTTACATCCATGGGAAGTTAGATGGGAGATGAGACAACCTGTGACCGCCCAGTCTCGAGGCTCCCATGGACCTGGTGACTTGCAGCCCAGAGTGAGTTGGCTGGGGTGGGGTGGGTGTAGAGGGGTGAGTGTGTGTCTCTGTGTGTGTGTGTGTGAGAGAGAGATAGAGAATGAGAGAGAGAGAGAGAGAGAGAGAGAGAGAGCGAGAGAAAAGAGGCAAGGCCAGAGAGGGATTGAGTGGGAGATGGAGACAGGGATGCCTCCTCACAGGCCAAGAGAGGCACAAGAGAGAAGGAGAGATGGATGAACAGAGACCCACGGAGACATCTGGTGCTCCGATGACAGTGAAAGGGAGAGACAGGCAGAGAGATAGACTCAGGGGGACCCTCACGGAGGAAGGCGGTGGGGAAGGAGGTAGACACAGGAGGGACCTTGCGGAGGTGGTGCAAAGAGAGAAGGACCCAGAGACGCTCGATGGACTCTCCCACTCCCAGGATCTGGGTGGCAAGGTTCTGCTTGTGTGGCAGGAACGGGTGAGGGAGCGGGCCCCGCGGGTGGGCCCCGTGTTCTGGGGAAGGCGGGTGTCGCCACCCCCCCACACCCCATCCTCCAGGCCGAGGGGTGGGGGGGTCGGTCAGGGTGCACAGGGAGGGTCGTGGCCTGGACCTGGCTCGGCTCAGCGGAGTCTCATGGAGTGAGTGTCCCAGCGTCCCTGGGGAGAGCCAGGCCTGTGGGCTTTGCTGCAGGCGCTGGGCGCTGGTCGTCGGGAGGCCAGCCGCAGGCCTGAAGGGACAGCGACCGGCAGCCCAGGGATGCACCTGCGCCCTGCACGAGGGCCCGGGGGTCACGGCCTGTCTCTCGGGGCCACGCAAGTTAAAAGTGTGTGTGGGAAGGGGGCGCAAAAGCCTACAGCACCCGGTATTCCCAGGCGGTCTCCCATCCGAGTACTAACCAGTCCCGACCCTGCTTAGCTTCCGAGACCAGACGGGATCGGGCGCGTTCAGGGTGGTGTGTCCTTAGACCGTGAGGGCCGCCCGGGGGCGCCTCAAGAGCCTGGTCCGGGTTCCACCCTTCAGTCCAGGGGAGGGGAGGGGGGTGGAGGGGGGAAATCGGAGGGGGTGGTCCCAGGGGGCCTCCCTCGCCCGCCCCACAAGATCACAGCCCAGCCCAAATCAACTCAAGGCTGGGGGCTCTCAAGCTCCGACCTGACTCCACCAGGCAGCCGCCCAGGGGTCCTGGGAGACTGGGACTGGCTGAGTCCCGCCTCCAACACCGCCCCTCTCCACCTGGCTCCACCTACCGCGAGCCCCACCAAGCGCCCACAGGGCACGCCCGGCCCCGCCCAGGCCGGGCGAGGCCTGGCGTGGCCTGGCCTCCTCCGCCGCTCCTCGCCAAGGCCCAGGCCTCCCGGGACCCAACCGCCCCCCACGGACCCCCGGCCCCCCACCGCCACGCCCACCCCGACTTTCGCCAGGCGGAGAACCCAGAAGCCCTGGCCATTTCAGTGTCCCACGCGCACGAACCTAGCCTAGCCTAGCCCGGAGCCCAGAGAGCCAGGGGCGGAGAGGCATGCGGGCACCCCTGTGGGAAAGCCCAGGGACCCTGACAGAGGCCCAGCGCCCCATGCGGAAATGCAGTCCGACTGGGCAATGGCCAGCCACCGGCCACACACGTCCCCTGCGCGTGCCTGGCGCGTGGAGCCACGCACAGGGAGGGCAGGAGGGAGGAACACACTCACGGACTCACGGAAAACCGGGCAGAGGGTGGCCGGGGGGCAGCGGCCCGCTGGCTCCCAGTCAATCAGTCGCCCGGCCAGGCTCAGAAGTGCGCCGCTGGGGTCGTGCGTCGCCCTGAGTTTCGGGCCCACCCTGCAAAGCCACCGCAGTCACCCCCTTCGGACCCAGTGCCAAGGTCGGAGGGCTCTGCGCCTTGTTGGTACCAGTCAACGACCAGCACGCGCACAGCACCGCCCTGAGGAAGGGCACAGACCCCTCTGTCCAGTGTCCAGGAAAGGACCGACTGTGGGAGAAGCACCCTGATTCAAACCCCTGTGGGAGCTTATCCGGCGGCCTCACCAGACGGAAAGCCCCCTCCCCTGCAAGCATTGCAGGGGGGAGAGGGGGGAGGGAGGGGAGCAGTGGTTGCGGGGACACGCGCCCACCGGGTCGTCAGGCCCTGCGTCTTGTCCTGTCCTCTGCAGGTGGACCGGTCGCCGCGACCAAGGGGCCTCTGCTTCCCTGTCCCCACCGGCCGGGCTTCAACTCCTCTTGGCACCTGGTCCTCCATGGCAACCCCCTGGCCCCGAACCGCTTGCCTGCTCTGAAGGCTGCTTCCTCCTCTTTCAGGAGCGCCTGCCCTCTTTTGCCATCTGCTCTCTTGCTTGGCTCTCAGCGCAGACTCCTAAGACCCTGTGGCCTCCTCGGCCTTCTCTCAGCCTCTGCTGAGCACACAGCCTGAAGTCGTGCGTGCACTTCAAGGGTGATGTGTGAATACTCTCTTACATCCATGGGAAGTTAGATGGGAGATGAGACAACCTGTGACCGCCCAGTCTCGAGGCTCCCATGGACCTGGTGACTTGCAGCCCAGAGTGAGTTGGCTGGGGTGGGGTGGGTGTAGAGGGGTGAGTGTGTGTCTCTGTGTGTGTGTGTGAGAGAGAGAGATAGAGAATGAGAGAGAGAGAGAGAGAGAGAGAGCGAGAGAAAAGAGTCAAGGCCAGAGAGGGATTGAGTGGGAGATGGAGACAGGGATGCCTCCTCACAGGCCAAGAGAGGCACAAGAGAGAAGGAGAGATGGATGAACAGAGACCCACGGAGACATCTGGTGCTCCGATGACAGTGAAAGGGAGAGACAGGCAGAGAGATAGACTCAGGGGGACCCTCACGGAGGAAGGCGGTGGGGAAGGAGGTAGACACAGGAGGGACCTTGCGGAGGTGGTGCAAAGAGAGAAGGACCCAGAGACGCTCGATGGACTCTCCCACTCCCAGGATCTGGGTGGCAAGGTTCTGCTTGTGTGGCAGGAACGGGTGAGGGAGCGGGCCCCGCGGGTGGGCCCCGTGTTCTGGGGAAGGCGGGTGTCGCCACCCCCCCACACCCCATCCTCCAGGCCGAGGGGTGGGGGGGTCGGTCAGGGTGCACAGGGAGGGTCGTGGCCTGGACCTGGCTCGGCTCAGCGGAGTCTCATGGAGTGAGTGTCCCAGCGTCCCTGGGGAGAGCCAGGCCTGTGGGCTTTGCTGCAGGCGCTGGGCGCTGGTCGTCGGGAGGCCAGCCGCAGGCCTGAAGGGACAGCGACCGGCAGCCCAGGGATGCACCTGCGCCCTGCACGAGGGCCCGGGGGTCACGGCCTGTCTCTCGGGGCCACGCAAGTTAAAAGTGTGTGTGGGAAGGGGGCGCAAAAGCCTACAGCACCCGGTATTCCCAGGCGGTCTCCCATCCGAGTACTAACCAGGCCCGACCCTGCTTAGCTTCCGAGATCAGACGAGATCGGGCGCGTTCAGGGTGGTATGTCCTTAGACGCTGAGGGCCGCCCGGGGGCGCCTCAAGAGCCTGGTCCGGGTTCCACCCTTCAGTCCAGGGGAGGGGAGGGGGGTGGAGGGGGGAAATCGGAGGGGGTGGTCCCAGGGGGCCTCCCTCGCCCGCCCCACAAGATCGCAGCCCAGCCCAAATCAACTCAAGGCTGGGGGCTCTCAGCTCCGACCTGACTCCACCAGGCAGCGGCCCAGGGGTCCTGGGAGACTGGGACTGGCTGAGTCCCGCCTCCAACACCGCCCCTCTCCACCTGGCTCCACCTACCGCGAGCCCCACCAAGCGCCCACAGGGCACGCCCGGCCCCGCCCAGGCCGGGCGAGGCCTGGCGTGGCCTGGCCTCCTCCGCCGCTCCTCGCCAAGGCCCAGGCCTCCCGGGACCCAACCGCCCCCCACGGACCCCCGGCCCCCCACCGCCACGCCCACCCCGACTTTCGCCAGGCGGAGAACCCAGAAGCCCTGGCCATTTCAGTGTCCCACGCGCACGAACCTAGCCTAGCCTAGCCCGGAGCCCAGAGAGCCAGGGGCGGAGAGGCATGCGGGCACCCCTG
Source organism: Marmota monax (assembly GCF_021218885.2). Classification (NCBI taxonomy): domain Eukaryota; kingdom Metazoa; phylum Chordata; class Mammalia; order Rodentia; family Sciuridae; genus Marmota; species Marmota monax. The sequence continues at coordinate 244,494 of NW_026692069.1, read as the reverse complement.
TGGGAAAGCCCAGGGACCCTGACAGAGGCCCAGCGCCCCATGCGGAAATGCAGTCCGACTGGGCAATGGCCAGCCACCGGCCACACACGTCCCCTGCGCGTGCCTGGCGCGTGGAGCCACGCACAGGGAGGGCAGGAGGGAGGAACACACTCACGGACTCACGGAAAACCGGGCAGAGGGTGGCCGGGGGGCAGCGGCCCGCTGGCTCCCAGTCAATCAGTCGCCCGGCCAGGCTCAGAAGTGCGCCGCTGGGGTCGTGCGTCGCCCTGAGTTTCGGGCCCACCCTGCAAAGCCACCGCAGTCACCCCCTTCGGACCCAGTGCCAAGGTCGGAGGGCTCTGCGCCTTGTTGGTACCAGTCAACGACCAGCACGCGCACAGCACCGCCCTGAGGAAGGGCACAGACCCCTCTGTCCAGTGTCCAGGAAAGGACCGACTGTGGGAGAAGCACCCTGATTCAAACCCCTGTGGGAGCTTATCCGGCGGCCTCACCAGACGGAAAGCCCCCTCCCCTGCAAGCATTGCAGGGGGCAGAGGGGGGAGGGAGGGGAGCAGTGGTTGCGGGGACACGCGCCCACCGGGTCGTCAGGCCCTGCGTCTTGTCCTGTCCTCTGCAGGTGGACCGGTCGCCGCGACCAAGGGGCCTCTGCTTCCCTGTCCCCACCGGCCGGGCTTCAACTCCTCTTGGCACCTGGTCCTCCATGGCAACCCCCTGGCCCCGAACCGCTTGCCTGCTCTGAAGGCTGCTTCCTCCTCTTTCAGGAGCGCCTGCCCTCTTTTGCCATCTGCTCTCTTGCTTGGCTCTCAGCGCAGACTCCTAAGACCCTGTGGCCTCCTCGGCCTTCTCTCAGCCTCTGCTGAGCACACAGCCTGAAGTCGTGCGTGCACTTCAAGGGTGATGTGTGAATACTCTCTTACATCCATGGGAAGTTAGATGGGAGATGAGACAACCTGTGACCGCCCAGTCTCGAGGCTCCCATGGACCTGGTGACTTGCAGCCCAGAGTGAGTTGGCTGGGGTGGGGTGGGTGTAGAGGGGTGAGTGTGTGTCTCTGTGTGTGTGTGTGAGAGAGAGAGATAGAGAATGAGAGAGAGAGAGAGAGAGAGAGAGAGCGAGAGAAAAGAGTCAAGGCCAGAGAGGGATTGAGTGGGAGATGGAGACAGGGATGCCTCCTCACAGGCCAAGAGAGGCACAAGAGAGAAGGAGAGATGGATGAACAGAGACCCACGGAGACATCTGGTGCTCCGATGACAGTGAAAGGGAGAGACAGGCAGAGAGATAGACTCAGGGGGACCCTCACGGAGGAAGGCGGTGGGGAAGGAGGTAGACACAGGAGGGACCTTGCGGAGGTGGTGCAAAGAGAGAAGGACCCAGAGACGCTCGATGGACTCTCCCACTCCCAGGATCTGGGTGGCAAGGTTCTGCTTGTGTGGCAGGAACGGGTGAGGGAGCGGGCCCCGCGGGTGGGCCCCGTGTTCTGGGGAAGGCGGGTGTCGCCACCCCCCCACACCCCATCCTCCAGGCCGAGGGGTGGGGGGGTCGGTCAGGGTGCACAGGGAGGGTCGTGGCCTGGACCTGGCTCGGCTCAGCGGAGTCTCATGGAGTGAGTGTCCCAGCGTCCCTGGGGAGAGCCAGGCCTGTGGGCTTTGCTGCAGGCGCTGGGCGCTGGTCGTCGGGAGGCCAGCCGCAGGCCTGAAGGGACAGCGACCGGCAGCCCAGGGATGCACCTGCGCCCTGCACGAGGGCCCGGGGGTCACGGCCTGTCTCTCGGGGCCACGCAAGTTAAAAGTGTGTGTGGGAAGGGGGCGCAAAAGCCTACAGCACCCGGTATTCCCAGGCGGTCTCCCATCCGAGTACTAACCAGGCCCGACCCTGCTTAGCTTCCGAGATCAGACGAGATCGGGCGCGTTCAGGGTGGTATGTCCTTAGACGCTGAGGGCCGCCCGGGGGCGCCTCAAGAGCCTGGTCCGGGTTCCACCCTTCAGTCCAGGGGAGGGGAGGGGGGTGGAGGTGGGAAATCGGAGGGGGTGGTCCCAGGGGGCCTCCCTCGCCCGCCCCACAAGATCGCAGCCCAGCCCAAATCAACTCAAGGCTGGGGGCTCTCACGCTCCGACCTGACTCCACCAGGCAGCGGCCCAGGGGTCCTGGGAGACTGGGACTGGCTGAGTCCCGCCTCCAACACCGCCCCTCTCCACCTGGCTCCACCTACCGCGAGCCCCACCAAGCGCCCACAGGGCACGCCCGGCCCCGCCCAGGCCGGGCGAGGCCTGGCGTGGCCTGGCCTCCTCCGCCGCTCCTCGCCAAGGCCCAGGCCTCCCGGGACCCAACCGCCCCCCACGGACCCCCGGCCCCCCACCGCCACGCCCACCCCGACTTTCGCCAGGCGGAGAACCCAGAAGCCCTGGCCATTTCAGTGTCCCACGCGCACGAACCTAGCCTAGCCTAGCCCGGAGCCCAGAGAGCCAGGGGCGGAGAGGCATGCGGGCACCCCTGTGGGAAAGCCCAGGGACCCTGACAGAGGCCCAGCGCCCCATGCGGAAATGCAGTCCGACTGGGCAATGGCCAGCCACCGGCCACACACGTCCCCTGCGCGTGCCTGGCGCGTGGAGCCACGCACAGGGAGGGCAGGAGGGAGGAACACACTCACGGACTCACGGAAAACCGGGCAGAGGGTGGCCGGGGGGCAGCGGCCCGCTGGCTCCCAGTCAATCAGTCGCCCGGCCAGGCTCAGAAGTGCGCCGCTGGGGTCGTGCGTCGCCCTGAGTTTCGGGCCCACCCTGCAAAGCCACCGCAGTCACCCCCTTCGGACCCAGTGCCAAGGTCGGAGGGCTCTGCGCCTTGTTGGTACCAGTCAACGACCAGCACGCGCACAGCACCGCCCTGAGGAAGGGCACAGACCCCTCTGTCCAGTGTCCAGGAAAGGACCGACTGTGGGAGAAGCACCCTGATTCAAACCCCTGTGGGAGCTTATCCGGCGGCCTCACCAGACGGAAAGCCCCCTCCCCTGCAAGCATTGCAGGGGGGAGAGGGGGGAGGGAGGGGAGCAGTGGTTGCGGGGACACGCGCCCACCGGGTCGTCAGGCCCTGCGTCTTGTCCTGTCCTCTGCAGGTGGACCGGTCGCCGCGACCAAGGGGCCTCTGCTTCCCTGTCCCCACCGGCCGGGCTTCAACTCCTCTTGGCACCTGGTCCTCCATGGCAACCCCCTGGCCCCGAACCGCTTGCCTGCTCTGAAGGCTGCTTCCTCCTCTTTCAGGAGCGCCTGCCCTCTTTTGCCATCTGCTCTCTTGCTTGGCTCTCAGCGCAGACTCCTAAGACCCTGTGGCCTCCTCGGCCTTCTCTCAGCCTCTGCTGAGCACACAGCCTGAAGTCGTGCGTGCACTTCAAGGGTGATGTGTGAATACTCTCTTACATCCATGGGAAGTTAGATGGGAGATGAGACAACCTGTGACCGCCCAGTCTCGAGGCTCCCATGGACCTGGTGACTTGCAGCCCAGAGTGAGTTGGCTGGGGTGGGGTGGGTGTAGAGGGGTGAGTGTGTGTCTCTGTGTGTGTGTGTGAGAGAGAGAGATAGAGAATGAGAGAGAGAGAGAGAGAGAGAGAGAGCGAGAGAAAAGAGTCAAGGCCAGAGAGGGATTGAGTGGGAGATGGAGACAGGGATGCCTCCTCACAGGCCAAGAGAGGCACAAGAGAGAAGGAGAGATGGATGAACAGAGACCCACGGAGACATCTGGTGCTCCGATGACAGTGAAAGGGAGAGACAGGCAGAGAGATAGACTCAGGGGGACCCTCACGGAGGAAGGCGGTGGGGAAGGAGGTAGACACAGGAGGGACCTTGCGGAGGTGGTGCAAAGAGAGAAGGACCCAGAGACGCTCGATGGACTCTCCCACTCCCAGGATCTGGGTGGCAAGGTTCTGCTTGTGTGGCAGGAACGGGTGAGGGAGCGGGCCCCGCGGGTGGGCCCCGTGTTCTGGGGAAGGCGGGTGTCGCCACCCCCCCACACCCCATCCTCCAGGCCGAGGGGTGGGGGGGTCGGTCAGGGTGCACAGGGAGGGTCGTGGCCTGGACCTGGCTCGGCTCAGCGGAGTCTCATGGAGTGAGTGTCCCAGCGTCCCTGGGGAGAGCCAGGCCTGTGGGCTTTGCTGCAGGCGCTGGGCGCTGGTCGTCGGGAGGCCAGCCGCAGGCCTGAAGGGACAGCGACCGGCAGCCCAGGGATGCACCTGCGCCCTGCACGAGGGCCCGGGGGTCACGGCCTGTCTCTCGGGGCCACGCAAGTTAAAAGTGTGTGTGGGAAGGGGGCGCAAAAGCCTACAGCACCCGGTATTCCCAGGCGGTCTCCCATCCGAGTACTAACCAGGCCCGACCCTGCTTAGCTTCCGAGATCAGACGAGATCGGGCGCGTTCAGGGTGGTATGTCCTTAGACGGTGAGGGCCGCCCGGGGGCGCCTCAAGAGCCTGGTCCGGGTTCCACCCTTCAGTCCAGGGGAGGGGAGGGGGGGGGAGGGGGGAAATCGGAGGGGGTGGTCCCAGGGGGCCTCCCTCGCCCGCCCCACAAGATCGCAGCCCAGCCCAAATCAACTCAAGGCTGGGGGCTCTCACGCTCCGACCTGACTCCACCAGGCAGCGGCCCAGGGGTCCTGGGAGACTGGGACTGGCTGAGTCCCGCCTCCAACACCGCCCCTCTCCACCTGGCTCCACCTACCGCGAGCCCCACCAAGCGCCCACAGGGCACGCCCGGCCCCGCCCAGGCCGGGCGAGGCCTGGCGTGGCCTGGCCTCCTCCGCCGCTCCTCGCCAAGGCCCAGGCCTCCCGGGACCCAACCGCCCCCCACGGACCCCCGGCCCCCCACCGCCACGCCCACCCCGACTTTCGCCAGGCGGAGAACCCAGAAGCCCTGGCCATTTCAGTGTCCCACGCGCACGAACCTAGCCTAGCCTAGCCCGGAGCCCAGAGAGCCAGGGGCGGAGAGGCATGCGGGCACCCCTGTGGGAAAGCCCAGGGACCCTGACAGAGGCCCAGCGCCCCATGCGGAAATGCAGTCCGACTGGGCAATGGCCAGCCACCGGCCACACACGTCCCCTGCGCGTGCCTGGCGCGTGGAGCCACGCACAGGGAGGGCAGGAGGGAGGAACACACTCACGGACTCACGGAAAACCGGGCAGAGGGTGGCCGGGGGGCAGCGGCCCGCTGGCTCCCAGTCAATCAGTCGCCCGGCCAGGCTCAGAAGTGCGCCGCTGGGGTCGTGCGTCGCCCTGAGTTTCGGGCCCACCCTGCAAAGCCACCGCAGTCACCCCCTTCGGACCCAGTGCCAAGGTCGGAGGGCTCTGCGCCTTGTTGGTACCAGTCAACGACCAGCACGCGCACAGCACCGCCCTGAGGAAGGGCACAGACCCCTCTGTCCAGTGTCCAGGAAAGGACCGACTGTGGGAGAAGCACCCTGATTCAAACCCCTGTGGGAGCTTATCCGGCGGCCTCACCAGACGGAAAGCCCCCTCCCCTGCAAGCATTGCAGGGGGGAGAGGGGGGAGGGAGGGGAGCAGTGGTTGCGGGGACACGCGCCCACCGGGTCGTCAGGCCCTGCGTCTTGTCCTGTCCTCTGCAGGTGGACCGGTCGCCGCGACCAAGGGGCCTCTGCTTCCCTGTCCCCACCGGCCGGGCTTCAACTCCTCTTGGCACCTGGTCCTCCATGGCAACCCCCTGGCCCCGAACCGCTTGCCTGCTCTGAAGGCTGCTTCCTCCTCTTTCAGGAGCGCCTGCCCTCTTTTGCCATCTGCTCTCTTGCTTGGCTCTCAGCGCAGACTCCTAAGACCCTGTGGCCTCCTCGGCCTTCTCTCAGCCTCTGCTGAGCACACAGCCTGAAGTCGTGCGTGCACTTCAAGGGTGATGTGTGAATACTCTCTTACATCCATGGGAAGTTAGATGGGAGATGAGACAACCTGTGACCGCCCAGTCTCGAGGCTCCCATGGACCTGGTGACTTGCAGCCCAGAGTGAGTTGGCTGGGGTGGGGTGGGTGTAGAGGGGTGAGTGTGTGTCTCTGTGTGTGTGTGTGGGAGAGAGAGATAGAGAATGAGAGAGAGAGAGAGAGAGAGAGAGAGAGCGAGAGAAAAGAGTCAAGGCCAGAGAGGGATTGAGTGGGAGATGGAGACAGGGATGCCTCCTCACAGGCCAAGAGAGGCACAAGAGAGAAGGAGAGATGGATGAACAGAGACCCACGGAGACATCTGGTGCTCCGATGACAGTGAAAGGGAGAGACAGGCAGAGAGATAGACTCAGGGGGACCCTCACGGAGGAAGGCGGTGGGGAAGGAGGTAGACACAGGAGGGACCTTGCGGAGGTGGTGCAAAGAGAGAAGGACCCAGAGACGCTCGATGGACTCTCCCACTCCCAGGATCTGGGTGGCAAGGTTCTGCTTGTGTGGCAGGAACGGGTGAGGGAGCGGGCCCCGCGGGTGGGCCCCGTGTTCTGGGGAAGGCGGGTGTCGCCACCCCCCCACACCCCATCCTCCAGGCCGAGGGGTGGGGGGGTCGGTCAGGGTGCACAGGGAGGGTCGTGGCCTGGACCTGGCTCGGCTCAGCGGAGTCTCATGGACTGAGTGTCCCAGCGTCCCTGGGGAGAGCCAGGCCTGTGGGCTTTGCTGCAGGCGCTGGGCGCTGGTCGTCGGGAGGCCAGCCGCAGGCCTGAAGGGACAGCGACCGGCAGCCCAGGGATGCACCTGCGCCCTGCACGAGGGCCCGGGGGTCACGGCCTGTCTCTCGGGGCCACGCAAGTTAAAAGTGTGTGTGGGAAGGGGGCGCAAAAGCCTACAGCACCCGGTATTCCCAGGCGGTCTCCCATCCGAGTACTAACCAGGCCCGACCCTGCTTAGCTTCCGAGATCAGACGAGATCGGGCGCGTTCAGGGTGGTATGTCCTTAGACGGTGAGGGCCGCCCGGGGGCGCCTCAAGAGCCTGGTCCGGGTTCCACCCTTCAGTCCAGGGGAGGGGAGGGGGGTGGAGGGGGGAAATCGGAGGGGGTGGTCCCAGGGGGCCTCCCTCGCCCGCCCCACAAGATCGCAGCCCAGCCCAAATCAACTCAAGGCTGGGGGCTCTCAGCTCCGACCTGACTCCACCAGGCAGCGGCCCAGGGGTCCTGGGAGACTGGGACTGGCTGAGTCCCGCCTCCAACACCGCCCCTCTCCACCTGGCTCCACCTACCGCGAGCCCCACCAAGCGCCCACAGGGCACGCCCGGCCCCGCCCAGGCCGGGCGAGGCCTGGCGTGGCCTGGCCTCCTCCACCGCTCCTCGCCAAGGCCCAGGCCTCCCGGGACCCAACCGCCCCCCACGGACCCCCGGCCCCCCACCGCCACGCCCACCCCGACTTTCGCCAGGCGGAGAACCCAGAAGCCCTGGCCATTTCAGTGTCCCACGCGCACGAACCTAGCCTAGCCTAGCCCGGAGCCCAGAGAGCCAGGGGCGGAGAGGCATGCGGGCACCCCTGTGGGAAAGCCCAGGGACCCTGACAGAGGCCCAGCGCCCCATGCGGAAATGCAGTCCGACTGGGCAATGGCCAGCCACCGGCCACACACGTCCCCTGCGCGTGCCTGGCGCGTGGAGCCACGCACAGGGAGGGCAGGAGGGAGGAACACACTCACGGACTCACGGAAAACCGGGCAGAGGGTGGCCGGGGGGCAGCGGCCCGCTGGCTCCCAGTCAATCAGTCGCCCGGCCAGGCTCAGAAGTGCGCCGCTGGGGTCGTGCGTCGCCCTGAGTTTCGGGCCCACCCTGCAAAGCCACCGCAGTCACCCCCTTCGGACCCAGTGCCAAGGTCGGAGGGCTCTGCGCCTTGTTGGTACCAGTCAACGACCAGCACGCGCACAGCACCGCCCTGAGGAAGGGCACAGACCCCTCTGTCCAGTGTCCAGGAAAGGACCGACTGTGGGAGAAGCACCCTGATTCAAACCCCTGTGGGAGCTTATCCGGCGGCCTCACCAGACGGAAAGCCCCCTCCCCTGCAAGCATTGCAGGGGGCAGAGGGGGGAGGGAGGGGAGCAGTGGTTGCGGGGACACGCGCCCACCGGGTCGTCAGGCCCTGCGTCTTGTCCTGTCCTCTGCAGGTGGACCGGTCGCCGCGACCAAGGGGCCTCTGCTTCCCTGTCCCCACCGGCCGGGCTTCAACTCCTCTTGGCACCTGGTCCTCCATGGCAACCCCCTGGCCCCGAACCGCTTGCCTGCTCTGAAGGCTGCTTCCTCCTCTTTCAGGAGCGCCTGCCCTCTTTTGCCATCTGCTCTCTTGCTTGGCTCTCAGCGCAGACTCCTAAGACCCTGTGGCCTCCTCGGCCTTCTCTCAGCCTCTGCTGAGCACACACCCTGAAGTCGTGCGTGCACTTCAAGGGTGATGTGTGAATACTCTCTTACATCCATGGGAAGTTAGATGGGAGATGAGACAACCTGTGACCGCCCAGTCTCGAGGCTCCCATGGACCTGGTGACTTGCAGCCCAGAGTGAGTTGGCTGGGGTGGGGTGGGTGTAGAGGGGTGAGTGTGTGTCTCTGTGTGTGTGTGTGAGAGAGAGAGATAGAGAATGAGAGAGAGAGAGGAGAGTCAAGGCCAGAGACGGACTGAGTGGGAGATGGACACAGGGATGCCTCCTCACAGGCCAAGAGAGGCACAAGAGAGAAGGAGAGATGGATGAACAGAGACCCATAGAGACATCTGCTGCTCCGATGAGAGTGAAAGGGAGAGACAGGCAGAGAGATAGACTCAGGGGGACCCTCACGGAGGAAGGCGGTGGGGAAGGAGGTAGACACAGGAGGGACCTTGCGGAGGTGGTGCAAAGAGAGAAGGACCCAGAGACGCTCGATGGACTCTCCCACTCCCAGGATCTGGGTGGCAAGGTTCTGCTTGTGTGGCAGGAACGGGTGAGGGAGCGGGCCCCGCGGGTGGGCCCCGTGTTCTGGGGAAGGCGGGTGTCGCCCCCCCGCACACCCCATCCTCCAGGCCGAGGGGTGGGGGGGTCGGTCAGGGTGCACAGGGAGGGTCGTGGCCTGGACCTGGCTCGGCTCAGCGGAGTCTCATGGAGTGAGTGTCCTAGCGTCCCTGGGGAGAGCCAGGCCTGTGGGCTTTGCTGCAGGCGCTGGGCGCTGGTCGTCGGGAGGCCAGCCGCAGGCCTGAAGGGACAGCGACCGGCAGCCCAGGGATGCACCTGCGCCCTGCACGAGGGCCCGGGGGTCACGGCCTGTCTCTCGGGGCCACGCAAGTTAAAAGTGTGTGTGGGAAGGGGGCGCAAAAGCCTACAGCACCCGGTATTCCCAGGCGGTCTCCCATCCAAGTACTAACCAGGCCCGACCCTGCTTAGCTTCCGAGATCAGAGGAGATCGGGCGCGTTCAGGGTGGTATGTCCGCAGACGGTGAGGGCCGCCCGGGGGCGCCTCAAGAGCCTGGTCCGGGTTCCACCCTTCAGTCCAGGGGAGGGGAGGGGGGTGGAGGGGGGAAATCGGAGGGGGTGGTCCCAGGGGGCCTCCCTCGCCCGCCCCACAAGAGCGCAGCCCAGCCCAAATCAACTCAAGGCTGGGGGCTCTCAAGCTCCGACCTGACTCCACCCGGCAGCGGCCCAGGGGTCCTGGGAGACTGGGACTGGCTGAGTCCCGCCTCCAACACCGCCCCTCTCCACCTGGCTCCACCTACCGCGAGCCCCACCAAGCGCCCACAGGGCACGCCCCGCCCCGCCCAGGCCTGGCGTGGCCTGGCGTGGCCTGGCCTCCTCCGCCGCTCCTCGCCAAGGCCCAGGCCTCCCGCGACCCCTACCGCCCCCCACGGACCCCCGGCCCCCCACCGCCACGCCCACCCCGACTTTCGCCAGGCGGAGAAGCCCAGAAGCCCTGGCCCTTTCAGTGTCCCGCGCGCCCGAACCTAGCCTAGCCTAGCCCGGAGCCCAGAGAGCCAGGGGCGGAGAGGCAGGCGGGCACCCCCGTCGGAAACCCCAGGGACCCTGACAGAGGCCCAGCGCCCCAGGCGGAAATGCAGTCCGACTGGGCAATGGCCAGCCGCCGGCCACACACGTCCCCTGCGCGTGCCTGGCGCGTGGAGCCACGCACAGGGAGGGCAGGAGGGAGGAACACACTCACGGACTCACGGAAAACCGGGCAGAGGGTGGCCGGGGGGCAGCGGCCCGCTGGCTCCCAGTCAATCAGTCGCCCGGCCAGGCTCAGAAGTGCGCCGCTGGGGTCGTGCCTCGCCCTGAGTTTCGGGCCCCACTCGGCAAAGCCACCGCAGTCACCCCCTTCGGACCCAGTGCCAAGGTCGGAGGGCTCTGCGCCTTGTTGGTACCAGTCAACGACCAGCACGCGCACAGCACCGCCCTGAGGAAGGGCACAGACCCCTGTGTCCAGTGTCCAGGAAAGGACCGACTGTGGGAGAAGCACCCTGATTCAAACCCCTGTGGGAGCTTATCCGGCGGCCTCACCAGACGGAAAGCCCGCTCCCCTGCAAGCATTGCAGGGGGAGAGGGGGGAGGGAGGGGAGCAGTGGTTGCGGGGACACGCGCCCACAGGGTCGTCAGGCCCTGCGTCTTGTCCTGTCCTCTGCAGGTGGACCGGTCGCCGCGACCAAGGGGCCTCTGCTTCCCTGTCCCCACCGGCCGGGCTTCACCTCCTCTTGGCACCTGGTCCTCCAAGGCAACCCCCTGGCCCCGAACCGCTTGCCTGCTCTGAAGGCTGCTTCCTCCTCTTTCAGGAGCGCCTGCCCTCTTTTGCCATCTGCTCTCTTGCTTGGCTCTCAGCGCAGACTCCTAAGACCCTGTGGCCTCCTCGGCCTTCTCTCAGCCTCTGCTGAGCACACACCCTGAAGTCGTGCGTGCACTTCAAGGGTGATGTGTGAATACACTCTTACATCCATGGGAAGTTAGATGGGACATGAGAGAACCTGTGACTGCCCAGTCTCGAGGCTACCATGGACCTGGTGACTTGCAGCCCAGAGTGAGTTGGCTGGGGTGGGGTGGGGGTAGAGGGGTGAGTGTGTGTCTCTGTGTGTGTGTGTGTGAGAGAGAGAGATAGAGAATGAGAGAGAGAGAGAGAGAGAGAGAGAGAGAGAGAGAAGAGTCAAGGCCAGAGAGGGACTGAGTGGGAGATGGAGACAGGGATGCCTCCTCACAGGCCAAGAGAGGCACAAGAGAGAAGGAGAGATGGATGAACAGAGACCCACAGAGACATCTGGTGCTCCGATGAGAGTGAAAGGGAGAGACAGGCAGAGAGATAGACTCAGGGGGACCCTCACGGAGGAAGGCGGTGGGGAAGGAGGTAGACACAGGAGGGACCTTGCGGAGGTGGTGCAAAGAGAGAAGGACCCAGAGACGCTCGATGGACTCTCCCACTCCCAGGATCTGGGTGGCAAGGTTCTGCTTGTGTGGCAGGAACGGGTGAGGGAGCGGGCCCCGCGGGTGGGCCCCGTGTTCTGAGGAAGGCGGGTGTCGCCCCCCCCCCGCACCCCATCCTCCAGGCCGAGGGGTGGGGGGGTCGGTCAGGGTGCACAGGGAGGGTCGTGGCCTGGACCTGGCTCGGCTCAGCGGGGTCTCATGGAGTGAGTGTCCTAGCGTCCCTGGGGAGAGCCAGGCCTGTGGGCTTTGCTGCAGGCGCTGGGCGCTGGTCGTCGGGAGGCCAGCCGCAGGCCTGAAGGGACAGCGACCGGCAGCCCAGGGCTGCTCCTGCGCCCTGGCCCGAGGGCCCGGGGGTCACGGCCTGTCTCTCGGGGCCACGCAGGTTAAAAGTGTGTGTGGGAAGGGGGCGCAAAAGCCTACAGCACCCGGTATTCCCAGGCGGTCTCCCATCCAAGTACTAACCAGGCCCGACCCTGCTTAGCTTCCGAGATCAGAGGAGATCGGGCGCGTTCAGGGTGGTATGTCCATAGATGGTGAGGGCCGCCCGGGGGCGCCTCAAGAGCCTGGTCCGGGTTCCACCCTTCAGTCCAGGGGAGGGGAGGGGGGTGGAGGGGGGAAATCGGAGGGGGTGGTCCCAGGGGGCCTCCCTCGCCCGCCCCACAAGAGCGCAGCCCAGCCCAACTCAACTCAAGGCTGGGGGCTCTCACGCTCCGACCTGACTCCACCTGGCAGCGGCCCAGGGGTCCTGGGAGACTGGGACTGGCTGAGTCCCGCCTCCAACACCGCCCCTCTCCACCTGGCTCCACCTACCGCGAGCCCCACCAAGCGCCCACAGGGCACGCCCGGCCCCGCCCAGGCCGGGTGAGGCCTGGCGTGGCCTGGCCTCCTCCGCCGCTCCTCGCCAAGGCCCAGGCCTCCCGGGACCCAACCGCCCCCCACGGACCCCCGGCCCCCCACCGCCACGCCCACCCCGACTTTCGCCAGGCGGAGAACCCAGAAGCCCTGGCCATTTCAGTGTCCCACGCGCACGAACCTAGCCTAGCCTAGCCCGGAGCCCAGAGAGCCAGGGGCGGAGAGGCATGCGGGCACCCCTGTGGGAAAGCCCAGGGACCCTGACAGAGGCCCAGCGCCCCATGCGGAAATGCAGTCCGACTGGGCAATGGCCAGCCACCGGCCACACACGTCCCCTGCGCGTGCCTGGCGCGTGGAGCCACGCACAGGGAGGGCAGGAGGGAGGAACACACTCACGGACTCACGGAAAACCGGGCAGAGGGTGGCCGGGGGGCAGCGGCCCGCTGGCTCCCAGTCAATCAGTCGCCCGGCCAGGCTCAGAAGTGCGCCGCTGGGGTCGTGCCTCGCCCTGAGTTTCGGGCCCACCCTGCAAAGCCACCGCAGTCACCCCCTTCGGACCCAGTGCCAAGGTCGGAGGGCTCTGCGCCTTGTTGGTACCAGTCAACGACCAGCACGCGCACAGCACCGCCCTGAGGAAGGGCACAGACCCCTCTGTCCAGTGTCCAGGAAAGGACCGACTGTGGGAGAAGCACCCTGATTCAAACCCCTGTGGGAGCTTATCCGGCGGCCTCACCAGACGGAAAGCCCCCTCCCCTGCAAGCATTGCAGGGGGGAGAGGGGGGAGGGAGGGGAGCAGTGGTTGCGGGGACACGCGCCCACCGGGTCGTCAGGCCCTGCGTCTTGTCCTGTCCTCTGCAGGTGGACCGGTCGCCGCGACCAAGGGGCCTCTGCTTCCCTGTCCCCACCGGCCGGGCTTCAACTCCTCTTGGCACCTGGTCCTCCATGGCAACCCCCTGGCCCCGAACCGCTTGCCTGCTCTGAAGGCTGCTTCCTCCTCTTTCAGGAGCGCCTGCCCTCTTTTGCCATCTGCTCTCTTGCTTGGCTCTCAGCGCAGACTCCTAAGACCCTGTGGCCTCCTCGGCCTTCTCTCAGCCTCTGCTGAGCACACAGCCTGAAGTCGTGCGTGCACTTCAAGGGTGATGTGTGAATACTCTCTTACATCCATGGGAAGTTAGATGGGAGATGAGACAACCTGTGACCGCCCAGTCTCGAGGCTCCCATGGACCTGGTGACTTGCAGCCCAGAGTGAGTTGGCTGGGGTGGGGTGGGTGTAGAGGGGTGAGTGTGTGTCTCTGTGTGTGTGTGAGAGAGAGAGAGATAGAGAATGAGAGAGAGAGAGAGAGAGAGAGAGAGAGAGAGCGAGAGAAAAGAGTCAAGGCCAGAGAGGGATTGAGTGGGAGATGGAGACAGGGATGCCTCCTCACAGGCCAAGAGAGGCACAAGAGAGAAGGAGAGATGGATGAACAGAGACCCACGGAGACATCTGGTGCTCCGATGACAGTGAAAGGGAGAGACAGGCAGAGAGATAGACTCAGGGGGACCCTCACGGAGGAAGGCGGTGGGGAAGGAGGTAGACACAGGAGGGACCTTGCGGAGGTGGTGCAAAGAGAGAAGGACCCAGAGACGCTCGATGGACTCTCCCACTCCCAGGATCTGGGTGGCAAGGTTCTGCTTGTGTGGCAGGAACGGGTGAGGGAGCGGGCCCCGCGGGTGGGCCCCGTGTTCTGGGGAAGGCGGGTGTCGCCACCCCCCCACACCCCATCCTCCAGGCCGAGGGGTGGGGGGGTCGGTCAGGGTGCACAGGGAGGGTCGTGGCCTGGACCTGGCTCGGCTCAGCGGAGTCTCATGGAGTGAGTGTCCCAGCGTCCCTGGGGAGAGCCAGGCCTGTGGGCTTTGCTGCAGGCGCTGGGCGCTGGTCGTCGGGAGGCCAGCCGCAGGCCTGAAGGGACAGCGACCGGCAGCCCAGGGATGCACCTGCGCCCTGCACGAGGGCCCGGGGGTCACGGCCTGTCTCTCGGGGCCACGCAAGTTAAAAGTGTGTGTGGGAAGGGGGCGCAAAAGCCTACAGCACCCGGTATTCCCAGGCGGTCTCCCATCCGAGTACTAACCAGGCCCGACCCTGCTTAGCTTCCGAGATCAGACGGGATCGGGCGCGTTCAGGGTGGTATGTCCTTAGACGGTGAGGGCCGCCCGGGGGCGCCTCAAGAGCCTGGTCCGGGTTCCACCCTTCAGTCCAGGGGAGGGGAGGGGGGTGGGGGGGGGAAATCGGAGGGGGTGGTCCCAGGGGGCCTCCCTCGCCCGCCCCACAAGATCGCAGCCCAGCCCAAATCAACTCAAGGCTGGGGGCTCTCAAGCTCCGACCTGACTCCACCAGGCAGCGGCCCAGGGGTCCTGGGAGACTGGGACTGGCTGAGTCCCGCCTCCAACACCGCCCCTCTCCACCTGGCTCCACCTACCGCGAGCCCCACCAAGCGCCCACAGGGCACGCCCGGCCCCGCCCAGGCCGGGCGAGGCCTGGCGTGGCCTGGCCTCCTCCACCGCTCCTCGCCAAGGCCCAGGCCTCCCGGGACCCAACCGCCCCCCACGGACCCCCGGCCCCCCACCGCCACGCCCACCCCGACTTTCGCCAGGCGGAGAACCCAGAAGCCCTGGCCATTTCAGTGTCCCACGCGCACGAACCTAGCCTAGCCTAGCCCGGAGCCCAGAGAGCCAGGGGCGGAGAGGCATGCGGGCACCCCTGTGGGAAAGCCCAGGGACCCTGACAGAGGCCCAGCGCCCCATGCGGAAATGCAGTCCGACTGGGCAATGGCCAGCCACCGGCCACACACGTCCCCTGCGCGTGCCTGGCGCGTGGAGCCACGCACAGGGAGGGCAGGAGGGAGGAACACACTCACGGACTCACGGAAAACCGGGCAGAGGGTGGCCGGGGGGCAGCGGCCCGCTGGCTCCCAGTCAATCAGTCGCCCGGCCAGGCTCAGAAGTGCGCCGCTGGGGTCGTGCGTCGCCCTGAGTTTCGGGCCCACCCTGCAAAGCCACCGCAGTCACCCCCTTCGGACCCAGTGCCAAGGTCGGAGGGCTCTGCGCCTTGTTGGTACCAGTCAACGACCAGCACGCGCACAGCACCGCCCTGAGGAAGGGCACAGACCCCTCTGTCCAGTGTCCAGGAAAGGACCGACTGTGGGAGAAGCACCCTGATTCAAACCCCTGTGGGAGCTTATCCGGCGGCCTCACCAGACGGAAAGCCCCCTCCCCTGCAAGCATTGCAGGGGGGAGAGGGGGGAGGGAGGGGAGCAGTGGTTGCGGGGACACGCGCCCACCGGGTCGTCAGGCCCTGCGTCTTGTCCTGTCCTCTGCAGGTGGACCGGTCGCCGCGACCAAGGGGCCTCTGCTTCCCTGTCCCCACCGGCCGGGCTTCAACTCCTCTTGGCACCTGGTCCTCCATGGCAACCCCCTGGCCCCGAACCGCTTGCCTGCTCTGAAGGCTGCTTCCTCCTCTTTCAGGAGCGCCTGCCCTCTTTTGCCATCTGCTCTCTTGCTTGGCTCTCAGCGCAGACTCCTAAGACCCTGTGGCCTCCTCGGCCTTCTCTCAGCCTCTGCTGAGCACACAGCCTGAAGTCGTGCGTGCACTTCAAGGGTGATGTGTGAATACTCTCTTACATCCATGGGAAGTTAGATGGGAGATGAGACAACCTGTGACCGCCCAGTCTCGAGGCTCCCATGGACCTGGTGACTTGCAGCCCAGAGTGAGTTGGCTGGGGTGGGGTGGGGGTAGAGGGGTGAGTGTGTGTCTCTGTGTGTGTGTGTGAGAGAGATAGAGAATGAGAGAGAGAGAGAGAGAGAGAGAGCGAGAGCGAGAGAAAAGAGTCAAGGCCAGAGAGGGAGTGAGTGGGAGATGGAGACAGGGATGCCTCCTCACAGGCCAAGAGAGGCACAAGAGAGAAGGAGAGATGGATGAACAGAGACCCACGGAGACATCTGGTGCTCCGATGACAGTGAAAGGGAGAGACAGGCAGAGAGATAGACTCAGGGGGACCCTCACGGAGGAAGGCGGTGGGGAAGGAGGTAGACACAGGAGGGACCTTGCGGAGGTGGTGCAAAGAGAGAAGGACCCAGAGACGCTCGATGGACTCTCCCACTCCCAGGATCTGGGTGGCAAGGTTCTGCTTGTGTGGCAGGAACGGGTGAGGGAGCGGGCCCCGCGGGTGGGCCCCGTGTTCTGGGGAAGGCGGGTGTCGCCACCCCCCCACACCCCATCCTCCAGGCCGAGGGGTGGGGGGGTCGGTCAGGGTGCACAGGGAGGGTCGTGGCCTGGACCTGGCTCGGCTCAGCGGAGTCTCATGGAGTGAGTGTCCCAGCGTCCCTGGGGAGAGCCAGGCCTGTGGGCTTTGCTGCAGGCGCTGGGCGCTGGTCGTCGGGAGGCCAGCCGCAGGCCTGAAGGGACAGCGACCGGCAGCCCAGGGATGCACCTGCGCCCTGCACGAGGGCCCGGGGGTCACGGCCTGTCTCTCGGGGCCACGCAAGTTAAAAGTGTGTGTGGGAAGGGGGCGCAAAAGCCTACAGCACCCGGTATTCCCAGGCGGTCTCCCATCCGAGTACTAACCAGGCCCGACCCTGCTTAGCTTCCGAGATCAGACGAGATGGGGCGCGTTCAGGGTGGTATGTCCATAGACGGTGAGGGCCGCCCGGGGGCGCCTCAAGAGCCTGGTCCGGGTTCCACCCTTCAGTCCAGGGGAGGGGAGGGGGGTGGAGGGGGGAAATCGGAGGGGGTGGTCCCAGGGGGCCTCCCTCGCCCGCCCCACAAGATCGCAGCCCAGCCCAAATCAACTCAAGGCTGGGGGCTCTCATGCTCCGACCTGACTCCACCAGGCAGCGGCCCAGGGGTCCTGGGAGACTGGGACTGGCTGAGTCCCGCCTCCAACACCGCCCCTCTCCACCTGGCTCCACCTACCGCGAGCCCCACCAAGCGCCCACAGGGCACGCCCGGCCCCGCCCAGGCCGGGTGAGGCCTGGCGTGGCCTGGCCTCCTCCGCCGCTCCTCGCCAAGGCCCAGGCCTCCCGGGACCCAACCGCCCCCCACGGACCCCCGGCCCCCCACCGCCACGCCCACCCCGACTTTCGCCAGGCGGAGAAGCCCAGAAGCCCTGGCCATTTCAGTGTCCCGCGCGCACGAACCTAGCCTAGCCTAGCCCGGAGCCCAGAGAGCCAGGGGCGGAGAGGCATGCGGGCACCCCTGTGGGAAAGCCCAGGGACCCTGACAGAGGCCCAGCGCCCCATGCGGAAATGCAGTCCGACTGGGCAATGGCCAGCCACCGGCCACACACGTCCCCTGCGCGTGCCTGGCGCGTGGAGCCACGCACAGGGAGGGCAGGAGGGAGGAACACACTCACGGACTCACGGAAAACCGGGCAGAGGGTGGCCGGGGGGCAGCGGCCCGCTGGCTCCCAGTCAATCAGTCGCCCGGCCAGGCTCAGAAGTGCGCCGCTGGGGTCATGCCTCGCCCTGAGTTTCGGGCCCACTCTGCAAAGCCACCGCAGTCAACCCCTTCGGACCCAGTGCCAAGGTCGGAGGGCTCTGCGCCTTGTTGGTACCAGTCAACGACCAGCACGCGCACAGCACCGCCCTGAGGAAGGGCACAGACCCCTCTGTCCAGTGTCCAGGAAAGGACGGACTGTGGGAGAAGCACCCTGATTCAAACCCCTGTGGGAGCTTATCCGGCGGCCTCACCAGACGGAAAGCCCCCTCCCCTGCAAGCATTGCAGAGGGGAGAGGGGAGGGAGGGGAGCAGTGGTTGCGGGGACACGCGCCCACCGGGTCGTCAGGCCCTGCGTCTTGTCCTGTCCTCTGCAGGTGGACCGGTCGCCGCGACCAAGGGGCCTCTGCTTCCCTGTCCCCACCGGCCGGGCTTCAACTCCTCTTGGCACCTGGTCCTCCATGGCAACCCCCTGGCCCCGAACCGCTTGCCTGCTCTGAAGGCTGCTTCCTCCTCTTTCAGGAGCGCCTGCCCTCTTTTGCCATCTGCTCTCTTGCTTGGCTCTCAGCGCAGACTCCTAAGACCCTGTGGCCTCCTCGGCCTTCTCTCAGCCTCTGCTGAGCACACACCCTGAAGTCGTGCGTGCACTTCAAGGGTGATGTGTGAATACACTCTTACATCCATGGGAAGTTAGATGGGACATGAGAGAACCTGTGACTGCCCAGTCTCGAGGCTCCCATGGACCTGGTGACTTGCAGCCCAGAGTGAGTTGGCTGGGGTGGGGTGGGGGTAGAGGGGTGAGTGTGTGTCTCTGTGTGTGTGTGTGTGAGAGAGAGATAGAGAATGAGAGAGAGAGAGAGAGAGAGAGAGAGAGAGAGAGAGGAGAGGCAAGGCCAGAGAGGGATTGAGTGGGAGATGGAGACAGGGATGCCTCCTCACAGGCCAAGAGAGGCACAAGAGAGAAGGAGAGATGGATGCACAGAGACCCACAGAGACATCTGGTGCTCCGATGACAGTGAAAGGGAGAGACAGGCAGAGAGATAGACTCAGGGGGACCCTCACGGAGGAAGGCGGTGGGGAAGGAGGTAGACACAGGAGGGACCTTGCGGAGGTGGTGCAAAGAGAGAAGGACCCAGAGACGCTCGATGGACTCTCCCACTCCCAGGATCTGGGTGGCAAGGTTCTGCTTGTGTGGCAGGAACGGGTGAGGGAGCGGGCCCCGCGGGTGGGCCACTTGTTCTGGGGAAGGCGGGTGTCGCCCCCCCCCCGCACCCCATCCTCCAGGCCGAGGGGTGGGGGGGTCGGTCAGGGTGCACAGGGAGGGTCGTGGCCTGGACCTGGCTCGGCTCAGCGGGGTCTCATGGAGTGAGTGTCCTAGCGTCCCTGGGGAGAGCCAGGCCTGTGGGCTTTGCTGCAGGCGCTGGGCGCTGGTCGTCGGGAGGCCAGCCGCAGGCCTGAAGGGACAGCGACCGGCAGCCCAGGGATGCACCTGCGCCCTGCACGAGGGCCCGGGGGTCACGGCCTGTCTCTCGGGGCCACGCAAGTTAAAAGTGTGTGTGGGAAGGGGGCGCAAAAGCCTACAGCACCCGGTATTCCCAGGCGGTCTCCCATCCAAGTACTAACCAGGCCCGACCCTGCTTAGCTTCCGAGATCAGACGAGATCAAGGGCGTTCAGGGTGGTATGTATGTAGACGGTGAGGGCCGCCCGGGGGCGCCTCAAGAGCCTGGTCCGGGTTCCACCCTTCAGTCCAGGGGAGGGGAGGGGGGTGGAGGTGGGAAATCGGAGGGGGTGGTCCCAGGGGGCCTCCCTCGCCCGCCCCACAAGAGCGCAGCCCAGCCCAAATCAACTCAAGGCTGGGGGCTCTCAAGCTCCGACCTGACTCCACCAGGCAGCGGCCCAGGGGTCCTGGGAGACTGGGACTGGCTGAGTCCCGCCTCCAACACCGCCCCTCTCCACCTGGCTCCACCTACCGCGAGCCCCACCAAGCGCCCACAGGGCATGCACCGCCCCGCCCAGGCCTGGCTTGGCCTGGCGTGGCATGGCCTCCTCTGCTGCTCCTCGCCAAGGCCCAGGCCTCGGCGACCCCAACCGCCCCCCACGGACCCCCGGCCCCCCACCGCCACGCCCACCCCGACTTTCGCCAGGCGGAGAACCCAGAAGCCCTGGCCATTTCAGTGTCCCACGCGCACGAACCTATCCTAGCCTAGCCCGGAGCCCAGAGAGCCAGGGGCGGAGAGGCATGCGGGCACCCCTGTGGGAAAGCCCAGGGACCCTGACAGAGGCCCAGCGCCCCATGCGGAAATGCAGTCCGACTGGGCAATGGCCAGCCACCGGCCACACACGTCCCCTGCGCGTGCCTGGCGCGTGGAGCCACGCACAGGGAGGGCAGGAGGGAGGAACACACTCACGGACTCACGGAAAACCGGGCAGAGGGTGGCCGGGGGGCAGCGGCCCGCTGGCTCCCAGTCAATCAGTCGCCCGGCCAGGCTCAGAAGTGCGCCGCTGGGGTCGTGCGTCGCCCTGAGTTTCGGGCCCACCCTGCAAAGCCACCGCAGTCACCCCCTTCGGACCCAGTGCCAAGGTCGGAGGGCTCTGCGCCTTGTTGGTACCAGTCAACGACCAGCACGCGCACAGCACCGCCCTGAGGAAGGGCACAGACCCCTCTGTCCAGTGTCCAGGAAAGGACCGACTGTGGGAGAAGCACCCTGATTCAAACCCCTGTGGGAGCTTATCCGGCGGCCTCACCAGACGGAAAGCCCCCTCCCCTGCAAGCATTGCAGGGGGGAGAGGGGGGAGGGAGGGGAGCAGTGGTTGCGGGGACACGCGCCCACCGGGTCGTCAGGCCCTGCGTCTTGTCCTGTCCTCTGCAGGTGGACCGGTCGCCGCGACCAAGGGGCCTCTGCTTCCCTGTCCCCACCGGCCGGGCTTCAACTCCTCTTGGCACCTGGTCCTCCATGGCAACCCCCTGGCCCCGAACCGCTTGCCTGCTCTGAAGGCTGCTTCCTCCTCTTTCAGGAGCGCCTGCCCTCTTTTGCCATCTGCTCTCTTGCTTGGCTCTCAGCGCAGACTCCTAAGACCCTGTGGCCTCCTCGGCCTTCTCTCAGCCTCTGCTGAGCACACAGCCTGAAGTCGTGCGTGCACTTCAAGGGTGATGTGTGAATACTCTCTTACATCCATGGGAAGTTAGATGGGAGATGAGACAACCTGTGACCGCCCAGTCTCGAGGCTCCCATGGACCTGGTGACTTGCAGCCCAGAGTGAGTTGGCTGGGGTGGGGTGGGTGTAGAGGGGTGAGTGTGTGTCTCTGTGTGTGTGTGTGAGAGAGAGAGATAGAGAATGAGAGAGAGAGAGAGAGAGAGAGAGAGAGCGAGAGAAAAGAGTCAAGGCCAGAGAGGGATTGAGTGGGAGATGGAGACAGGGATGCCTCCTCACAGGCCAAGAGAGGCACAAGAGAGAAGGAGAGATGGATGAACAGAGACCCACGGAGACATCTGGTGCTCCGATGACAGTGAAAGGGAGAGACAGGCAGAGAGATAGACTCAGGGGGACCCTCACGGAGGAAGGCGGTGGGGAAGGAGGTAGACACAGGAGGGACCTTGCGGAGGTGGTGCAAAGAGAGAAGGACCCAGAGACGCTCGATGGACTCTCCCACTCCCAGGATCTGGGTGGCAAGGTTCTGCTTGTGTGGCAGGAACGGGTGAGGGAGCGGGCCCCGCGGGTGGGCCCCGTGTTCTGGGGAAGGCGGGTGTCGCCACCCCCCCACACCCCATCCTCCAGGCCGAGGGGTGGGGGGGTCGGTCAGGGTGCACAGGGAGGGTCGTGGCCTGGACCTGGCTCGGCTCAGCGGAGTCTCATGGAGTGAGTGTCCCAGCGTCCCTGGGGAGAGCCAGGCCTGTGGGCTTTGCTGCAGGCGCTGGGCGCTGGTCGTCGGGAGGCCAGCCGCAGGCCTGAAGGGACAGCGACCGGCAGCCCAGGGATGCACCTGCGCCCTGCACGAGGGCCCGGGGGTCACGGCCTGTCTCTCGGGGCCACGCAAGTTAAAAGTGTGTGTGGGAAGGGGGCGCAAAAGCCTACAGCACCCGGTATTCCCAGGCGGTCTCCCATCCGAGTACTAACCAGGCCCGACCCTGCTTAGCTTCCGAGATCAGACGGGATCGGGCGCGTTCAGGGTGGTATGTCCTTAGACGGTGAGGGCCGCCCGGGGGCGCCTCAAGAGCCTGGTCCGGGTTCCACCCTTCAGTCCAGGGGAGGGGAGGGGGGTGGAGGTGGGAAATCGGAGGGGGTGGTCCCAGGGGGCCTCCCTCGCCCGCCCCACAAGATCGCAGCCCAGCCCAAATCAACTCAAGGCTGGGGGCTCTCAAGCTCCGACCTGACTCCACCAGGCAGCGGCCCAGGGGTCCTGGGAGACTGGGACTGGCTGAGTCCCGCCTCCAACACCGCCCCTCTCCACCTGGCTCCACCTACCGCGAGCCCCACCAAGCGCCCACAGGGCACGCCCGGCCCCGCCCAGGCCGGGCGAGGCCTGGCGTGGCCTGGCCTCCTCCGCCGCTCCTCGCCAAGGCCCAGGCCTCCCGGGACCCAACCGCCCCCCACGGACCCCCGGCCCCCCACCGCCACGCCCACCCCGACTTTCGCCAGGCGGAGAACCCAGAAGCCCTGGCCATTTCAGTGTCCCACGCGCACGAACCTAGCCTAGCCTAGCCCGGAGCCCAGAGAGCCAGGGGCGGAGAGGCATGCGGGCACCCCTGTGGGAAAGCCCAGGGACCCTGACAGAGGCCCAGCGCCCCATGCGGAAATGCAGTCCGACTGGGCAATGGCCAGCCACCGGCCACACACGTCCCCTGCGCGTGCCTGGCGCGTGGAGCCACGCACAGGGAGGGCAGGAGGGAGGAACACACTCACGGACTCACGGAAAACCGGGCAGAGGGTGGCCGGGGGGCAGCGGCCCGCTGGCTCCCAGTCAATCAGTCGCCCGGCCAGGCTCAGAAGTGCGCCGCTGGGGTCGTGCGTCGCCCTGAGTTTCGGGCCCACCCTGCAAAGCCACCGCAGTCACCCCCTTCGGACCCAGTGCCAAGGTCGGAGGGCTCTGCGCCTTGTTGGTACCAGTCAACGACCAGCACGCGCACAGCACCGCCCTGAGGAAGGGCACAGACCCCTCTGTCCAGTGTCCAGGAAAGGACCGACTGTGGGAGAAGCACCCTGATTCAAACCCCTGTGGGAGCTTATCCGGCGGCCTCACCAGACGGAAAGCCCCCTCCCCTGCAAGCATTGCAGGGGGGAGAGGGGGGAGGGAGGGGAGCAGTGGTTGCGGGGACACGCGCCCACCGGGTCGTCAGGCCCTGCGTCTTGTCCTGTCCTCTGCAGGTGGACCGGTCGCCGCGACCAAGGGGCCTCTGCTTCCCTGTCCCCACCGGCCGGGCTTCAACTCCTCTTGGCACCTGGTCCTCCATGGCAACCCCCTGGCCCCGAACCGCTTGCCTGCTCTGAAGGCTGCTTCCTCCTCTTTCAGGAGCGCCTGCCCTCTTTTGCCATCTGCTCTCTTGCTTGGCTCTCAGCGCAGACTCCTAAGACCCTGTGGCCTCCTCGGCCTTCTCTCAGCCTCTGCTGAGCACACAGCCTGAAGTCGTGCGTGCACTTCAAGGGTGATGTGTGAATACTCTCTTACATCCATGGGAAGTTAGATGGGAGATGAGACAACCTGTGACCGCCCAGTCTCGAGGCTCCCATGGACCGGGTGACTTGCAGCCCAGAGTGAGTTGGCTGGGGTGGGGTGGGTGTAGAGGGGTGAGTGTGTGTCTCTGTGTGTGTGTGTGAGAGAGAGAGATAGAGAATGAGAGAGAGAGAGAGAGAGAGAGAGAGAGCGAGAGAAAAGAGTCAAGGCCAGAGAGGGATTGAGTGGGAGATGGAGACAGGGATGCCTCCTCACAGGCCAAGAGAGGCACAAGAGAGAAGGAGAGATGGATGAACAGAGACCCACGGAGACATCTGGTGCTCCGATGACAGTGAAAGGGAGAGACAGGCAGAGAGATAGACTCAGGGGGACCCTCACGGAGGAAGGCGGTGGGGAAGGAGGTAGACACAGGAGGGACCTTGCGGAGGTGGTGCAAAGAGAGAAGGACCCAGAGACGCTCGATGGACTCTCCCACTCCCAGGATCTGGGTGGCAAGGTTCTGCTTGTGTGGCAGGAACGGGTGAGGGAGCGGGCCCCGCGGGTGGGCCCCGTGTTCTGGGGAAGGCGGGTGTCG
This sequence comes from Marmota monax, assembly GCF_021218885.2. Classification (NCBI taxonomy): domain Eukaryota; kingdom Metazoa; phylum Chordata; class Mammalia; order Rodentia; family Sciuridae; genus Marmota; species Marmota monax. Next base: position 220,577 of record NW_026692069.1, on the reverse strand, counting down.
CCACCCCCCCACACCCCATCCTCCAGGCCGAGGGGTGGGGGGGTCGGTCAGGGTGCACAGGGAGGGTCGTGGCCTGGACCTGGCTCGGCTCAGCGGAGTCTCATGGAGTGAGTGTCCCAGCGTCCCTGGGGAGAGCCAGGCCTGTGGGCTTTGCTGCAGGCGCTGGGCGCTGGTCGTCGGGAGGCCAGCCGCAGGCCTGAAGGGACAGCGACCGGCAGCCCAGGGATGCACCTGCGCCCTGCACGAGGGCCCGGGGGTCACGGCCTGTCTCTCGGGGCCACGCAAGTTAAAAGTGTGTGTGGGAAGGGGGCGCAAAAGCCTACAGCACCCGGTATTCCCAGGCGGTCTCCCATCCGAGTACTAACCAGGCCCGACCCTGCTTAGCTTCCGAGATCAGAGGAGATCGGGCGCGTTCAGGGTGGTATGTCCTTAGACGGTGAGGGCCGCCCGGGGGCGCCTCAAGAGCCTGGTCCGGGTTCCACCCTTCAGTCCAGGGGAGGGGAGGGGGGTGGAGGTGGGAAATCGGAGGGGGTGGTCCCAGGGGGCCTCCCTCGCCCGCCCCACAAGATCGCAGCCCAGCCCAAATCAACTCAAGGCTGGGGGCTCTCAAGCTCCCACCTGACTCCACCAGGCAGCGGCCCAGGGGTCCTGGGAGACTGGGACTGGCTGAGTCCCGCCTCCAACACCGCCCCTCTCCACCTGGCTCCACCTACCGCGAGCCCCACCAAGCGCCCACAGGGCACGCCCGGCCCCGCCCAGGCCGGGCGAGGCCTGGCGTGGCCTGGCCTCCTCCGCCGCTCCTCGCCAAGGCCCAGGCCTCCCGGGACCCAACCGCCCCCCACGGACCCCCGGCCCCCCACCGCCACGCCCACCCCGACTTTCGCCAGGCGGAGAACCCAGAAGCCCTGGCCATTTCAGTGTCCCACGCGCACGAACCTAGCCTAGCCTAGCCCTGAGCCCAGAGAGCCAGGGGCGGAGAGGCATGCGGGCACCCCTGTGGGAAAGCCCAGGGACCCTGACAGAGGCCCAGCGCCCCATGCGGAAATGCAGTCCGACTGGGCAATGGCCAGCCACCGGCCACACACGTCCCCTGCGCGTGCCTGGCGCGTGGAGCCACGCACAGGGAGGGCAGGAGGGAGGAACACACTCACGGACTCACGGAAAACCGGGCAGAGGGTGGCCGGGGGGCAGCGGCCCGCTGGCTCCCAGTCAATCAGTCGCCCGGCCAGGCTCAGAAGTGCGCCGCTGGGGTCGTGCGTCGCCCTGAGTTTCGGGCCCACCCTGCAAAGCCACCGCAGTCACCCCCTTCGGACCCAGTGCCAAGGTCGGAGGGCTCTGCGCCTTGTTGGTACCAGTCAACGACCAGCACGCGCACAGCACCGCCCTGAGGAAGGGCACAGACCCCTCTGTCCAGTGTCCAGGAAAGGACCGACTGTGGGAGAAGCACCCTGATTCAAACCCCTGTGGGAGCTTATCCGGCGGCCTCACCAGACGGAAAGCCCCCTCCCCTGCAAGCATTGCAGGGGGGAGAGGGGGGAGGGAGGGGAGCAGTGGTTGCGGGGACACGCGCCCACCGGGTCGTCAGGCCCTGCGTCTTGTCCTGTCCTCTGCAGGTGGACCGGTCGCCGCGACCAAGGGGCCTCTGCTTCCCTGTCCCCACCGGCCGGGCTTCAACTCCTCTTGGCACCTGGTCCTCCATGGCAACCCCCTGGCCCCGAACCGCTTGCCTGCTCTGAAGGCTGCTTCCTCCTCTTTCAGGAGCGCCTGCCCTCTTTTGCCATCTGCTCTCTTGCTTGGCTCTCAGCGCAGACTCCTAAGACCCTGTGGCCTCCTCGGCCTTCTCTCAGCCTCTGCTGAGCACACAGCCTGAAGTCGTGCGTGCACTTCAAGGGTGATGTGTGAATACTCTCTTACATCCATGGGAAGTTAGATGGGAGATGAGACAACCTGTGACCGCCCAGTCTCGAGGCTCCCATGGACCTGGTGACTTGCAGCCCAGAGTGAGTTGGCTGGGGTGGGGTGGGTGTAGAGGGGTGAGTGTGTGTCTCTGTGTGTGTGTGTGAGAGAGAGAGATAGAGAATGAGAGAGAGAGAGAGAGAGAGAGAGAGAGAGCGAGAGAAAAGAGTCAAGGCCAGAGAGGGATTGAGTGGGAGATGGAGACAGGGATGCCTCCTCACAGGCCAAGAGAGGCACAAGAGAGAAGGAGAGATGGATGAACAGAGACCCACGGAGACATCTGGTGCTCCGATGACAGTGAAAGGGAGAGACAGGCAGAGAGATAGACTCAGGGGGACCCTCACGGAGGAAGGCGGTGGGGAAGGAGGTAGACACAGGAGGGACCTTGCGGAGGTGGTGCAAAGAGAGAAGGACCCAGAGACGCTCGATGGACTCTCCCACTCCCAGGATCTGGGTGGCAAGGTTCTGCTTGTGTGGCAGGAACGGGTGAGGGAGCGGGCCCCGCGGGTGGGCCCCGTGTTCTGGGGAAGGCGGGTGTCGCCACCCCCCCACACCCCATCCTCCAGGCCGAGGGGTGGGGGGGTCGGTCAGGGTGCACAGGGAGGGTCGTGGCCTGGACCTGGCTCGGCTCAGCGGAGTCTCATGGACTGAGTGTCCCAGCGTCCCTGGGGAGAGCCAGGCCTGTGGGCTTTGCTGCAGGCGCTGGGCGCTGGTCGTCGGGAGGCCAGCCGCAGGCCTGAAGGGACAGCGACCGGCAGCCCAGGGATGCACCTGCGCCCTGCACGAGGGCCCGGGGGTCACGGCCTGTCTCTCGGGGCCACGCAAGTTAAAAGTGTGTGTGGGAAGGGGGCGCAAAAGCCTACAGCACCCGGTATTCCCAGGCGGTCTCCCATCCGAGTACTAACCAGGCCCGACCCTGCTTAGCTTCCGAGATCAGACGAGATCGGGCGCGTTCAGGGTGGTATGTCCTTAGACGGTGAGGGCCGCCCGGGGGCGCCTCAAGAGCCTGGTCCGGGTTCCACCCTTCAGTCCAGGGGAGGGGAGGGGGGTGGAGGGGGGAAATCGGAGGGGGTGGTCCCAGGGGGCCTCCCTCGCCCGCCCCACAAGATCGCAGCCCAGCCCAAATCAACTCAAGGCTGGGGGCTCTCAAGCTCCGACCTGACTCCACCAGGCAGCGGCCCAGGGGTCCTGGGAGACTGGGACTGGCTGAGTCCCGCCTCCAACACCGCCCCTCTCCACCTGGCTCCACCTACCGCGAGCCCCACCAAGCGCCCACAGGGCACGCCCGGCCCCGCCCAGGCCGGGCGAGGCCTGGCGTGGCCTGGCCTCCTCCGCCGCTCCTCGCCAAGGCCCAGGCCTCCCGGGACCCAACCGCCCCCCACGGACCCCCGGCCCCCCACCGCCACGCCCACCCCGACTTTCGCCAGGCGGAGAACCCAGAAGCCCTGGCCATTTCAGTGTCCCACGCGCACGAACCTAGCCTAGCCTAGCCCGGAGCCCAGAGAGCCAGGGGCGGAGAGGCATGCGGGCACCCCTGTGGGAAAGCCCAGGGACCCTGACAGAGGCCCAGCGCCCCATGCGGAAATGCAGTCCGACTGGGCAATGGCCAGCCACCGGCCACACACGTCCCCTGCGCGTGCCTGGCGCGTGGAGCCACGCACAGGGAGGGCAGGAGGGAGGAACACACTCACGGACTCACGGAAAACCGGGCAGAGGGTGGCCGGGGGGCAGCGGCCCGCTGGCTCCCAGTCAATCAGTCGCCCGGCCAGGCTCAGAAGTGCGCCGCTGGGGTCGTGCGTCGCCCTGAGTTTCGGGCCCACCCTGCAAAGCCACCGCAGTCACCCCCTTCGGACCCAGTGCCAAGGTCGGAGGGCTCTGCGCCTTGTTGGTACCAGTCAACGACCAGCACGCGCACAGCACCGCCCTGAGGAAGGGCACAGACCCCTCTGTCCAGTGTCCAGGAAAGGACCGACTGTGGGAGAAGCACCCTGATTCAAACCCCTGTGGGAGCTTATCCGGCGGCCTCACCAGACGGAAAGCCCCCTCCCCTGCAAGCATTGCAGGGGGCAGAGGGGGGAGGGAGGGGAGCAGTGGTTGCGGGGACACGCGCCCACCGGGTCGTCAGGCCCTGCGTCTTGTCCTGTCCTCTGCAGGTGGACCGGTCGCCGCGACCAAGGGGCCTCTGCTTCCCTGTCCCCACCGGCCGGGCTTCAACTCCTCTTGGCACCTGGTCCTCCATGGCAACCCCCTGGCCCCGAACCGCTTGCCTGCTCTGAAGGCTGCTTCCTCCTCTTTCAGGAGCGCCTGCCCTCTTTTGCCATCTGCTCTCTTGCTTGGCTCTCAGCGCAGACTCCTAAGACCCTGTGGCCTCCTCGGCCTTCTCTCAGCCTCTGCTGAGCACACAGCCTGAAGTCGTGCGTGCACTTCAAGGGTGATGTGTGAATACTCTCTTACATCCATGGGAAGTTAGATGGGAGATGAGACAACCTGTGACCGCCCAGTCTCGAGGCTCCCATGGACCTGGTGACTTGCAGCCCAGAGTGAGTTGGCTGGGGTGGGGTGGGTGTAGAGGGGTGAGTGTGTGTCTCTGTGTGTGTGTGTGAGAGAGAGAGATAGAGAATGAGAGAGAGAGAGAGAGAGAGAGAGAGAGAGAGAGAGAGAGAAAAGAGTCAAGGCCAGAGAGGGATTGAGTGGGAGATGGAGACAGGGATGCCTCCTCACAGGCCAAGAGAGGCACAAGAGAGAAGGAGAGATGGATGAACAGAGACCCACGGAGACATCTGGTGCTCCGATGACAGTGAAAGGGAGAGACAGGCAGAGAGATAGACTCAGGGGGACCCTCACGGAGGAAGGCGGTGGGGAAGGAGGTAGACACAGGAGGGACCTTGCGGAGGTGGTGCAAAGAGAGAAGGACCCAGAGACGCTCGATGGACTCTCCCACTCCCAGGATCTGGGTGGCAAGGTTCTGCTTGTGTGGCAGGAACGGGTGAGGGAGCGGGCCCCGCGGGTGGGCCCCGTGTTCTGGGGAAGGCGGGTGTCGCCACCCCCCCACACCCCATCCTCCAGGCCGAGGGGTGGGGGGGTCGGTCAGGGTGCACAGGGAGGGTCGTGGCCTGGACCTGGCTCGGCTCAGCGGAGTCTCATGGACTGAGTGTCCCAGCGTCCCTGGGGAGAGCCAGGCCTGTGGGCTTTGCTGCAGGCGCTGGGCGCTGGTCGTCGGGAGGCCAGCCGCAGGCCTGAAGGGACAGCGACCGGCAGCCCAGGGATGCACCTGCGCCCTGCACGAGGGCCCGGGGGTCACGGCCTGTCTCTCGGGGCCACGCAAGTTAAAAGTGTGTGTGGGAAGGGGGCGCAAAAGCCTACAGCACCCGGTATTCCCAGGCGGTCTCCCATCCGAGTACTAACCAGGCCCGACCCTGCTTAGCTTCCGAGATCAGACGGGATCGGGCGCGTTCAGGGTGGTATGTCCTTAGACGGTGAGGGCCGCCCGGGGGCGCCTCAAGAGCCTGGTCCGGGTTCCACCCTTCAGTCCAGGGGAGGGGAGGGGGGTGGAGGTGGGAAATCGGAGGGGGTGGTCCCAGGGGGCCTCCCTCGCCCGCCCCACAAGATCGCAGCCCAGCCCAAATCAACTCAAGGCTGGGGGCTCTCAAGCTCCCACCTGACTCCACCAGGCAGCGGCCCAGGGGTCCTGGGAGACTGGGACTGGCTGAGTCCCGCCTCCAACACCGCCCCTCTCCACCTGGCTCCACCTACCGCGAGCCCCACCAAGCGCCCACAGGGCACGCCCGGCCCCGCCCAGGCCGGGCGAGGCCTGGCGTGGCCTGGCCTCCTCCACCGCTCCTCGCCAAGGCCCAGGCCTCCCGGGACCCAACCGCCCCCCACGGACCCCCGGCCCCCCACCGCCACGCCCACCCCGACTTTCGCCAGGCGGAGAACCCAGAAGCCCTGGCCATTTCAGTGTCCCACGCGCACGAACCTAGCCTAGCCTAGCCCGGAGCCCAGAGAGCCAGGGGCGGAGAGGCATGCGGGCACCCCTGTGGGAAAGCCCAGGGACCCTGACAGAGGCCCAGCGCCCCATGCGGAAATGCAGTCCGACTGGGCAATGGCCAGCCACCGGCCACACACGTCCCCTGCGCGTGCCTGGCGCGTGGAGCCACGCACAGGGAGGGCAGGAGGGAGGAACACACTCACGGACTCACGGAAAACCGGGCAGAGGGTGGCCGGGGGGCAGCGGCCCGCTGGCTCCCAGTCAATCAGTCGCCCGGCCAGGCTCAGAAGTGCGCCGCTGGGGTCGTGCGTCGCCCTGAGTTTCGGGCCCACCCTGCAAAGCCACCGCAGTCACCCCCTTCGGACCCAGTGCCAAGGTCGGAGGGCTCTGCGCCTTGTTGGTACCAGTCAACGACCAGCACGCGCACAGCACCGCCCTGAGGAAGGGCACAGACCCCTCTGTCCAGTGTCCAGGAAAGGACCGACTGTGGGAGAAGCACCCTGATTCAAACCCCTGTGGGAGCTTATCCGGCGGCCTCACCAGACGGAAAGCCCCCTCCCCTGCAAGCATTGCAGGGGGCAGAGGGGGGAGGGAGGGGAGCAGTGGTTGCGGGGACACGCGCCCACCGGGTCGTCAGGCCCTGCGTCTTGTCCTGTCCTCTGCAGGTGGACCGGTCGCCGCGACCAAGGGGCCTCTGCTTCCCTGTCCCCACCGGCCGGGCTTCAACTCCTCTTGGCACCTGGTCCTCCATGGCAACCCCCTGGCCCCGAACCGCTTGCCTGCTCTGAAGGCTGCTTCCTCCTCTTTCAGGAGCGCCTGCCCTCTTTTGCCATCTGCTCTCTTGCTTGGCTCTCAGCGCAGACTCCTAAGACCCTGTGGCCTCCTCGGCCTTCTCTCAGCCTCTGCTGAGCACACAGCCTGAAGTCGTGCGTGCACTTCAAGGGTGATGTGTGAATACTCTCTTACATCCATGGGAAGTTAGATGGGAGATGAGACAACCTGTGACCGCCCAGTCTCGAGGCTCCCATGGACCTGGTGACTTGCAGCCCAGAGTGAGTTGGCTGGGGTGGGGTGGGTGTAGAGGGGTGAGTGTGTGTCTCTGTGTGTGTGTGTGAGAGAGAGAGATAGAGAATGAGAGAGAGAGAGAGAGAGAGAGAGAGAGAGAGAGAGAGACAGAGAAAAGAGTCAAGGCCAGAGAGGGATTGAGTGGGAGATGGAGACAGGGATGCCTCCTCACAGGCCAAGAGAGGCACAAGAGAGAAGGAGAGATGGATGAACAGAGACCCACGGAGACATCTGGTGCTCCGATGACAGTGAAAGGGAGAGACAGGCAGAGAGATAGACTCAGGGGGACCCTCACGGAGGAAGGCGGTGGGGAAGGAGGTAGACACAGGAGGGACCTTGCGGAGGTGGTGCAAAGAGAGAAGGACCCAGAGACGCTCGATGGACTCTCCCACTCCCAGGATCTGGGTGGCAAGGTTCTGCTTGTGTGGCAGGAACGGGTGAGGGAGCGGGCCCCGCGGGTGGGCCCCGTGTTCTGGGGAAGGCGGGTGTCGCCACCCCCCCACACCCCATCCTCCAGGCCGAGGGGTGGGGGGGTCGGTCAGGGTGCACAGGGAGGGTCGTGGCCTGGACCTGGCTCGGCTCAGCGGGGTCTCATGGAGTGAGTGTCCCAGCGTCCCTGGGGAGAGCCAGGCCTGTGGGCTTTGCTGTAGGCACTGGGCGCTGGTCGTCGGGAGGCCAGCCGCAGGCCTGAAGGGACAGCGACCGGCAGCCCAGGGATGCGCCTGCGCCCTGGCCCGAGGGCCCGGGGGTCACGGCCGGTCTCTCGGGTCCACGCAAGTTGAAAGTGTGTGTGGGAAGGAGGCGCAAAAGCCTACAGCACCCGGTATTCCCAGGCGGTCTCCCATCCGAGTACTAACCAGGCCCGACCCTGCTTAGCTTCCGAGATCAGAGGAGATCGGGCGCGTTCAGGGTGGTATGTCCTTAGACGGTGAGGGCCGCCCTGGGGCGCCTCAAGAGCCTGGTCCGGGTTCCACCCTTCAGTCCAGGGGAGGGGAGGGGGGTGGAGGTGGGAAATCGGAGGGGGTGGTCCCAGGGGGCCTCCCTCGCCCGCCCCACAAGATCGCAGCCCAGCCCAAATCAACTCAAGGCTGGGGGCTCTCATGCTCCGACCTGACTCCACCAGGCAGCGGCCCAGGGGTCCTGGGAGACTGGGACTGGCTGAGTCCCGCCTCCAACACCGCCCCTCTCCACCTGGCTCCACCTACCGCGAGCCCCACCAAGCGCCCACAGGGCACGCCCGGCCCCGCCCAGGCCGGGCGAGGCCTGGCGTGGCCTGGCCTCCTCCACCGCTCCTCGCCAAGGCCCAGGCCTCCCGGGACCCAACCGCCCCCCACGGACCCCCGGCCCCCCACCGCCACGCCCACCCCGACTTTCGCCAGGCGGAGAACCCAGAAGCCCTGGCCATTTCAGTGTCCCACGCGCACGAACCTAGCCTAGCCTAGCCCGGAGCCCAGAGAGCCAGGGGCGGAGAGGCATGCGGGCACCCCTGTGGGAAAGCCCAGGGACCCTGACAGAGGCCCAGCGCCCCATGCGGAAATGCAGTCCGACTGGGCAATGGCCAGCCACCGGCCACACACGTCCCCTGCGCGTGCCTGGCGCGTGGAGCCACGCACAGGGAGGGCAGGAGGGAGGAACACACTCACGGACTCACGGAAAACCGGGCAGAGGGTGGCCGGGGGGCAGCGGCCCGCTGGCTCCCAGTCAATCAGTCGCCCGGCCAGGCTCAGAAGTGCGCCGCTGGGGTCGTGCGTCGCCCTGAGTTTCGGGCCCACCCTGCAAAGCCACCGCAGTCACCCCCTTCGGACCCAGTGCCAAGGTCGGAGGGCTCTGCGCCTTGTTGGTACCAGTCAACGACCAGCACGCGCACAGCACCGCCCTGAGGAAGGGCACAGACCCCTCTGTCCAGTGTCCAGGAAAGGACCGACTGTGGGAGAAGCACCCTGATTCAAACCCCTGTGGGAGCTTATCCGGCGGCCTCACCAGACGGAAAGCCCCCTCCCCTGCAAGCATTGCAGGGGGGAGAGGGGGGAGGGAGGGGAGCAGTGGTTGCGGGGACACGCGCCCACCGGGTCGTCAGGCCCTGCGTCTTGTCCTGTCCTCTGCAGGTGGACCGGTCGCCGCGACCAAGGGGCCTCTGCTTCCCTGTCCCCACCGGCCGGGCTTCAACTCCTCTTGGCACCTGGTCCTCCATGGCAACCCCCTGGCCCCGAACCGCTTGCCTGCTCTGAAGGCTGCTTCCTCCTCTTTCAGGAGCGCCTGCCCTCTTTTGCCATCTGCTCTCTTGCTTGGCTCTCAGCGCAGACTCCTAAGACCCTGTGGCCTCCTCGGCCTTCTCTCAGCCTCTGCTGAGCACACACCCTGAAGTCGTGCGTGCACTTCAAGGGTGATGTGTGAATACACTCTTACATCCATGGGAAGTTAGATGGGACATGAGAGAACCTGTGACTGCCCAGTCTCGAGGCTACCATGGACCTGGTGACTTGCAGCCCAGAGTGAGTTGGCTGGGGTGGGGTGGGGGTAGAGGGGTGAGTGTGTGTCTCTGTGTGTGTGTGTGTGAGAGAGAGAGATAGAGAATGAGAGAGAGAGAGAGAGAGAGAGAGAGAGAGAGAGAGAGAGAGCGAGAGAGAGAGGAGAGGCAAGGCCAGAGAGGGATTGAGTGGGAGATGGAGACAGGGATGCCTCCTCACAGGCCAAGAGAGGCACAAGAGAGAAGGAGAGATGGATGCACAGAGACCCACAGAGACATCTGGTGCTCCGATGAGAGTGAAAGGGAGAGACAGGCAGAGAGATAGACTCAGGGGGACCCTCACGGAGGAAGGCGGTGGGGAAGGAGGTAGACACAGGAGGGACCTTGCGGAGGTGGTGCAAAGAGAGAAGGACCCAGAGACGCTCGATGGACTCTCCCACTGCCAGGATCTGGGTGGCAAGGTTCTGCTTGTGTGGCAGGAACGGGTGAGGGAGCGGGCCCCGCGGGTGGGCCACGTGTTCTGGGGAAGGCGGGTGTCGCCCCCCCCCGCACCCCATCCTCCAGGCCGAGGGGTGGGGGGGTCGGTCAGGGTGCACAGGGAGGGTCGTGGCCTGGACCTGGCTCGGCTCAGCGGGGTCTCATGGAGTGAGTGTCCTAGCGTCCCTGGGGAGAGCCAGGCCTGTGGGCTTTGCTGCAGGCGCTGGGCGCTGGTCGTCGGGAGGCCAGCCGCAGGCCTGAAGGGACAGCGACCGGCAGCCCAGGGCTGAGCCTGCGCCCTGGCCCGAGGGACCGGGGGTCACGGCCTGTCTCTCGGGGCCACGCAGGTTAAAAGTGTGTGTGGGAAGGGGGCGCAAAAGCCTACAGCACCCGGTATTCCCAGGCGGTCTCCCATCCAAGTACTAACCAGGCCCGACCCTGCTTAGCTTCCAAGATCAGACGAGATCGGGCGCGTTCAGGGTAGTATGTCCGCAGACGGTGAGGGCCGCCCGGGGGCGCCTCAAGAGCCTGGTCCGGGTTCCACCCTTCAGTCCAGGGGAGGGGAGGGGGGTGGAGGGGGGAAATCGGAGGGGGTGGTCCCAGGGGGCCTCCCTCGCCCGCCCCACAAGAGCGCAGCCCAGCCCAACTCAACTCAAGGCTGGGGGCTCTCATGCTCCGACCTGGCTCCACCTGGCAGCGGCCCAGGGGTCCTGGGAGACTGGGACTCGCTGAGTCCCGCCTCCAACACCGCCCCTCTCCACCTGGCTCCACCTACCGCCAGCCCCACCAAGCGCCCACAGGGCGCCTGGCGTGGCCTGGCCTCCTCCACCGCTCCTCGCCAAGGCCCAGGCCTCCCGCGACCCCTACCGCCCCCCACGGACCCCCGGCCCCCCACCGCCACGCCCACCCCGACTTTCGCCAGGCGGAGAAGCCCAGAAGCCCTGGACGTTTCAGTGTCCCACGCGCGCACGCCAACCTAGCCTAGCCTAGCCTGGAGCCCAGAGAGCCAGGGGCGGAGAGGCAGGCGTGCTCCCCCGTCGGAAACCCCAGGGACCCTGACAGAGGCCCAGCGCCCCAGGCGGAAATGCAGTCCGACTGGGCAATGGCCAGCCGCCGGCCACACACGTCTCCTGCGCGTGCCTGGCGCGTGGAGCCACGCACAGGGAGGGCAGGAGGGAGGAACACACTCACGGACTCACGGAAAACCGGGCAGAGGGTGGCCAGGGGGCAGCGGCCCGCTGGCTCCCAGTCAATCAGTCGCCCGGCCAGGCTCAGAAGTGCGCCGCTGGGGTCGTGCCTCGCCCTGAGTTTCGGGCCCACTCTGCAAAGCCACCGCAGTCACCCCCTTCGGACCCAGTGCCAAGGTCGGAGGGCTCTGCGCCTTGTTGGTACCAGTCAACGACCAGCACGCGCACAGCACCGCCCTGAGGAAGGGCACAGACCCCTCTGTCCAGTGTCCAGGAAAGGACCGACTGTGGGAGAAGCACCCTGATTCAAACCCCTGTGGGAGCTTATCCGGCGGCCTCACCAGACGGAAAGCCCCCTCCCCTGCAAGCATTGCAGGGGGGAGAGGGGGGAGGGAGGGGAGCAGTGGTTGCGGGGACACGCGCCCACCGGGTCGTCAGGCCCTGCGTCTTGTCCTGTCCTCTGCAGGTGGACCGGTCGCCGCGACCAAGGGGCCTCTGCTTCCCTGTCCCCACCGGCCGGGCTTCAACTCCTCTTGGCACCTGGTCCTCCATGGCAACCCCCTGGCCCCGAACCGCTTGCCTGCTCTGAAGGCTGCTTCCTCCTCTTTCAGGAGCGCCTGCCCTCTTTTGCCATCTGCTCTCTTGCTTGGCTCTCAGCGCAGACTCCTAAGACCCTGTGGCCTCCTCGGCCTTCTCTCAGCCTCTGCTGAGCACACAGCCTGAAGTCGTGCGTGCACTTCAAGGGTGATGTGTGAATACTCTCTTACATCCATGGGAAGTTAGATGGGAGATGAGACAACCTGTGACCGCCCAGTCTCGAGGCTCCCATGGACCTGGTGACTTGCAGCCCAGAGTGAGTTGGCTGGGGTGGGGTGGGTGTAGAGGGGTGAGTGTGTGTCTCTGTGTGTGTGTGAGAGAGAGAGAGATAGAGAATGAGAGAGAGAGAGAGAGAGAGAGAGAGAGAGAGAGAGAGAGCGAGAGAAAAGAGTCAAGGCCAGAGAGGGATTGAGTGGGAGATGGAGACAGGGATGCCTCCTCACAGGCCAAGAGAGGCACAAGAGAGAAGGAGAGATGGATGAACAGAGACCCACGGAGACATCTGGTGCTCCGATGACAGTGAAAGGGAGAGACAGGCAGAGAGATAGACTCAGGGGGACCCTCACGGAGGAAGGCGGTGGGGAAGGAGGTAGACACAGGAGGGACCTTGCGGAGGTGGTGCAAAGAGAGAAGGACCCAGAGACGCTCGATGGACTCTCCCACTCCCAGGATCTGGGTGGCAAGGTTCTGCTTGTGTGGCAGGAACGGGTGAGGGAGCGGGCCCCGCGGGTGGGCCCCGTGTTCTGGGGAAGGCGGGTGTCGCCACCCCCCCACACCCCATCCTCCAGGCCGAGGGGTGGGGGGGTCGGTCAGGGTGCACAGGGAGGGTCGTGGCCTGGACCTGGCTCGGCTCAGCGGAGTCTCATGGAGTGAGTGTCCCAGCGTCCCTGGGGAGAGCCAGGCCTGTGGGCTTTGCTGCAGGCGCTGGGCGCTGGTCGTCGGGAGGCCAGCCGCAGGCCTGAAGGGACAGCGACCGGCAGCCCAGGGATGCACCTGCGCCCTGCACGAGGGCCCGGGGGTCACGGCCTGTCTCTCGGGGCCACGCAAGTTAAAAGTGTGTGTGGGAAGGGGGCGCAAAAGCCTACAGCACCCGGTATTCCCAGGCGGTCTCCCATCCGAGTACTAACCAGGCCCGACCCTGCTTAGCTTCCGAGATCAGACGGGATCGGGCGCGTTCAGGGTGGTATGTCCTTAGACGGTGAGGGCCGCCCTGGGGCGCCTCAAGAGCCTGGTCCGGGTTCCACCCTTCAGTCCAGGGGAGGGGAGGGGGGTGGAGGTGGGAAATCGGAGGGGGTGGTCCCAGGGGGCCTCCCTCGCCCGCCCCACAAGATCGCAGCCCAGCCCAAATCAACTCAAGGCTGGGGGCTCTCAAGCTCCGACCTGACTCCACCAGGCAGCGGCCCAGGGGTCCTGGGAGACTGGGACTGGCTGAGTCCCGCCTCCAACACCGCCCCTCTCCACCTGGCTCCACCTACCGCGAGCCCCACCAAGCGCCCACAGGGCACGCCCGGCCCCGCCCAGGCCGGGCGAGGCCTGGCGTGGCCTGGCCTCCTCCACCGCTCCTCGCCAAGGCCCAGGCCTCCCGGGACCCAACCGCCCCCCACGGAACCCCGGCCCCCCACCGCCACGCCCACCCCGACTTTCGCCAGGCGGAGAACCCAGAAGCCCTGGCCATTTCAGTGTCCCACGCGCACGAACCTAGCCTAGCCTAGCCCTGAGCCCAGAGAGCCAGGGGCGGAGAGGCATGCGGGCACCCCTGTGGGAAAGCCCAGGGACCCTGACAGAGGCCCAGCGCCCCATGCGGAAATGCAGTCCGACTGGGCAATGGCCAGCCACCGGCCACACACGTCCCCTGCGCGTGCCTGGCGCGTGGAGCCACGCACAGGGAGGGCAGGAGGGAGGAACACACTCACGGACTCACGGAAAACCGGGCAGAGGGTGGCCGGGGGGCAGCGGCCCGCTGGCTCCCAGTCAATCAGTCGCCCGGCCAGGCTCAGAAGTGCGCCGCTGGGGTCGTGCGTCGCCCTGAGTTTCGGGCCCACCCTGCAAAGCCACCGCAGTCACCCCCTTCGGACCCAGTGCCAAGGTCGGAGGGCTCTGCGCCTTGTTGGTACCAGTCAACGACCAGCACGCGCACAGCACCGCCCTGAGGAAGGGCACAGACCCCTCTGTCCAGTGTCCAGGAAAGGACCGACTGTGGGAGAAGCACCCTGATTCAAACCCCTGTGGGAGCTTATCCGGCGGCCTCACCAGACGGAAAGCCCCCTCCCCTGCAAGCATTGCAGGGGGGAGAGGGGGGAGGGAGGGGAGCAGTGGTTGCGGGGACACGCGCCCACCGGGTCGTCAGGCCCTGCGTCTTGTCCTGTCCTCTGCAGGTGGACCGGTCGCCGCGACCAAGGGGCCTCTGCTTCCCTGTCCCCACCGGCCGGGCTTCAACTCCTCTTGGCACCTGGTCCTCCATGGCAACCCCCTGGCCCCGAACCGCTTGCCTGCTCTGAAGGCTGCTTCCTCCTCTTTCAGGAGCGCCTGCCCTCTTTTGCCATCTGCTCTCTTGCTTGGCTCTCAGCGCAGACTCCTAAGACCCTGTGGCCTCCTCGGCCTTCTCTCAGCCTCTGCTGAGCACACAGCCTGAAGTCGTGCGTGCACTTCAAGGGTGATGTGTGAATACTCTCTTACATCCATGGGAAGTTAGATGGGAGATGAGACAACCTGTGACCGCCCAGTCTCGAGGCTCCCATGGACCTGGTGACTTGCAGCCCAGAGTGAGTTGGCTGGGGTGGGGTGGGTGTAGAGGGGTGAGTGTGTGTCTCTGTGTGTGTGTGTGAGAGAGAGAGATAGAGAATGAGAGAGAGACAGAGAGAGAGAGAGAGAGAGAGAGAGAGAGAGAGAGAGAGAGAGCGCGAGAGAAAAGAGTCAAGGCCAGAGAGGGATTGAGTGGGAGATGGAGACAGGGATGCCTCCTCACAGGCCAAGAGAGGCACAAGAGAGAAGGAGAGATGGATGAACAGAGACCCACGGAGACATCTGGTGCTCCGATGACAGTGAAAGGGAGAGACAGGCAGAGAGATAGACTCAGGGAGACCCTCACGGAGGAAGGCGGTGGGGAAGGAGGTAGACACAGGAGGGACCTTGCGGAGGTGGTGCAAAGAGAGAAGGACCCAGAGACGCTCGATGGACTCTCCCACTCCCAGGATCTGGGTGGCAAGGTTCTGCTTGTGTGGCAGGAACGGGTGAGGGAGCGGGCCCCGCGGGTGGGCCCCGTGTTCTGGGGAAGGCGGGTGTCGCCACCCCCCCACACCCCATCCTCCAGGCCGAGGGGTGGGGGGGTCGGTCAGGGTGCACAGGGAGGGTCGTGGCCTGGACCTGGCTCGGCTCAGCGGAGTCTCATGGACTGAGTGTCCCAGCGTCCCTGGGGAGAGCCAGGCCTGTGGGCTTTGCTGCAGGCGCTGGGCGCTGGTCGTCGGGAGGCCAGCCGCAGGCCTGAAGGGACAGCGACCGGCAGCCCAGGGATGCACCTGCGCCCTGCACGAGGGCCCGGGGGTCACGGCCTGTCTCTCGGGGCCACGCAAGTTAAAAGTGTGTGTGGGAAGGGGGCGCAAAAGCCTACAGCACCCGGTATTCCCAGGCGGTCTCCCATCCGAGTACTAACCAGGCCCGACCCTGCTTAGCTTCCGAGATCAGACGGGATCGGGCGCGTTCAGGGTGGTATGTCCTTAGACGGTGAGGGCCGCCCTGGGGCGCCTCAAGAGCCTGGTCCGGGTTCCACCCTTCAGTCCAGGGGAGGGGAGGGGGGTGGAGGTGGGAAATCGGAGGGGGTGGTCCCAGGGGGCCTCCCTCGCCCGCCCCACAAGATCGCAGCCCAGCCCAAATCAACTCAAGGCTGGGGGCTCTCAGGCTCCCACCTGACTCCACCAGGCAGCGGCCCAGGGGTCCTGGGAGACTGGGACTGGCTGAGTCCCGCCTCCAACACCGCCCCTCTCCACCTGGCTCCACCTACCGCGAGCCCCACCAAGCGCCCACAGGGCACGCCCGGCCCCGCCCAGGCTGGGCGAGGCCTGGCGAGGCCTGGCCTCCTCCGCTGCTCCTCGCCAAGGCCCAGGCCTCCCGGGACCCAACCGCCCCCCACGGACCCCCGGCCCCCCACCGCCACGCCCACCCCGACTTTCGCCAGGCGGAGAACCCAGAAGCCCTGGCCATTTCAGTGTCCCACGCGCACGAACCTAGCCTAGCCTAGCCCGGAGCTCAGAGAGCCAGGGGCGGAGAGGCATGCGGGCACCCCTGTGGGAAACTCCAGGGACCCTGACAGAGGCCCAACGCCCCAGGCGGAAATGCAGTCCGACTGGGCAATGGCCAGCCACCGGCCACACACGTCCCCTGCGCGTGCCTGGCGCGTGGAGCCACGCACAGGGAGGGCAGGAGGGAGGAACACACTCACGGACTCACGGAAAACCGGGCAGAGGGTGGCCGGGGGGCAGCGGCCCGCTGGCTCCCAGTCAATCAGTCGCCCGGCCAGGCTCAGAAGTGCGCCGCTGGGGTCGTGCGTCGCCCTGAGTTTCGGGCCCACCCTGCAAAGCCACCGCAGTCACCCCCTTCGGACCCAGTGCCAAGGTCGGAGGGCTCTGCGCCTTGTTGGTACCAGTCAACGACCAGCACGCGCACAGCACCGCCCTGAGGAAGGGCACAGACCCCTCTGTCCAGTGTCCAGGAAAGGACCGACTGTGGGAGAAGCACCCTGATTCAAACCCCTGTGGGAGCTTATCCGGCGGCCTCACCAGACGGAAAGCCCCCTCCCCTGCAAGCATTGCAGGGGGGAGAGGGGGGAGGGAGGGGAGCAGTGGTTGCGGGGACACGCGCCCACCGGGTCGTCAGGCCCTGCGTCTTGTCCTGTCCTCTGCAGGTGGACCGGTCGCCGCGACCAAGGGGCCTCTGCTTCCCTGTCCCCACCGGCCGGGCTTCAACTCCTCTTGGCACCTGGTCCTCCATGGCAACCCCCTGGCCCCGAACCGCTTGCCTGCTCTGAAGGCTGCTTCCTCCTCTTTCAGGAGCGCCTGCCCTCTTTTGCCATCTGCTCTCTTGCTTGGCTCTCAGCGCAGACTCCTAAGACCCTGTGGCCTCCTCGGCCTTCTCTCAGCCTCTGCTGAGCACACAGCCTGAAGTCGTGCGTGCACTTCAAGGGTGATGTGTGAATACTCTCTTACATCCATGGGAAGTTAGATGGGAGATGAGACAACCTGTGACCGCCCAGTCTCGAGGCTCCCATGGACCTGGTGACTTGCAGCCCAGAGTGAGTTGGCTGGGGTGGGGTGGGTGTAGAGGGGTGAGTGTGTGTCTCTGTGTGTGTGTGTGAGAGAGAGATAGAGAATGAGAGAGAGAGAGAGAGAGAGAGAGAGAGAGAGAGAGAGAGAGAGAGAGAGAAAGAGTCAAGGCCAGAGAGGGATTGAGTGGGAGATGGAGACAGGGATGCCTCCTCACAGGCCCAGAGAGGCACAAGGGAGAAGGAGAGATGGATGAACAGAGACCCACAGAGCCATCACTACAGAAGACAATGGGGGCTGCCATAGCACATACTCCCATGATTCTGGACAGTATAGTCCAGTATTCTATAACAGATCCATAGTGCAGGGGGTTGTTGAAATACTGGCTCCAGTCACACAGGCATTTCTAGGGACTCTGGAAAATGTAGTCTGATGGTATGTTGATGCAGACCACACTATAATGGCTCCCTGAATCTTCAGATTCCCAGGAATTCTTGGTAGTGTAGTTCGTGTCAATAAAGGCCTCAGTGCTCTCTGGGAGAGCTGCATTCCACTGATTATAATGGGTAGTGCATTCCATACAAACTAAGAGGACCTCACCATCAAGGCTCCCAAAATATACATACCACAAGACTTCCTGGCTACCAGAGAGGAGTCTGGTAGTGCAAGTCGAAGCTCACACATGCAGCTATCCAATAGGAAGTGGAAACTCCCAGAGATTGCCTGCACATCCTCACTGTGGTGTGCTGCAGGCTACAAGGTACTTGGACACATCCAAGAATTCTGGGCAGTGCAATTCACTTCTCAATCCAGTAGCCCTCACCACTGAGGGTCCTAGGAACAGCAGTCCTCTGATTACTATGAGTAAAGTACTCCAGTGTTTTTTCTGCATGCACCTGCTGGAAGGACCATGAGAACTGCAGGCCACATATCTACCTTGGTACTGCAAACCTCACTGCAGGCTGTCTGGGTACTGCAGGCTTCAAATTCACCAGGGTTAATGAGTAATGTAGTCTGACTTTCAGCATACATGCCATTACTGTGGGGGCCTCTGGGAGTTGCAGGCTGCACACCCACCTGGGCAGCACCTCACCCCAGGGATACTTAATAGTGCAGTTAAATTCTCTGCCCTACAGTCCTCACCATAAAGGCTCATGGGAACTGTCGGTACTAAGGTTTGTTGTTAACACAGTCCTGAGTTTCATAGCAGAGGACCCTAGAAGATATAGCCCCCAGAATGTTGAGTAGTGTAGTCCATTGTTTTGCTCACTCACTGCAGAAGATTCATGGAGCTAAATTTCCCTTTAAGGTTGTGGGTAATGCAGTGCAGTTATTTGTCCACTCACCACAGAAGGTTATGGAAACCATAGCCCCTGAGCATTGTGGGGTATTGAAATGCATTTTTCGTTGTAACCCCTGAGGATTGTGGATCATGTTGTCCAGTATTTGCCTGCACAGCCATGCCAGGAAGACCACAGAGCTGCATATCCCATGTTTTTTCTAGTACCCTGAAGATACTAAGTGGTGTGCTCTACCAGTGCATCACTGACCACAGAAACTTCTGGGAGTTACAGGGTTTTTTTTTTTATTAATTTATTTATTTTATGACAGCAGAATGCATTTTGATTCATTGTACACATTGCAGCACAAGTTTACATTTTTATTGTTGTACATGATGTAGTATCACAAATTACAGGTTTATAGGGTACAGGCATCCCCAAGGAATTTGAGCTTTGAAGTCTGGTACTTGTAGCCCTTGCCCCATAGGCTCCTGGGTACTGTAGACACCCAAGGGTTACAAGTAGCATAGTTTGTCCTCTGCCCTTACATCCCTCAGTGCATAGGTCTCTACAAGCTGCATGTCCCCCAGGGTTATAGATAGTGCAGTCTTAGATTTGGCCCATGCTGCCCTCACTGCAGAGTGCTCTGGTAACTGCAGGTTCTAAAGGATCTGGGTAGTGACGACCCTCATAAGCTTTGCAGCCCTCATCTCAGAACCTCTTGGGAGCTTTCTGTCTCATTCTTACCAGCCACACCTGAGAACTCTGGGCAGTGCAGTCCATCATTCTGCTACCCAGCACTCACCAGGGTGGCTCCTGGGAGATTCAAGCCATGTGCTTGCCATGGTACATGAGGATTTGGGGTAGTGTATCCCAAGGACTGCCTGCCCAGTCAAGAACTCTCCACAGAGTGCTCTGGAAACTGAAGCCACATAACTGCCCAGTAACCTCATGAATTCTGAGTAGTGGTTGTTCCACCTGTGCAGTTTTCATGACGTAGGCTCCTGGGAGCTATGAGCCCCTGAAAGTTCTAGGTAACATAACCCAGCATTTTCCCCATCCAACCCTTCCTGAGGGTCCATAGGAGCTGCAGGGCACATACTGACCCTGATACCCTGAAGATTATATGTACTGTAGCCTAGAGACTGCCCACACAGCCACCTTCATGGTGGCCCCAGAACTTGTCAAAAGGTCCACTCCACTGTGAAGAGACTCACCCAGGAAGCCCCAGCACTGTTCCTTCTAAAACAAATAAAAAATAAAAACTGTAGTCATGTAATGGAAAGAATTCTTTAATACAGCTATAATTGAAAATACTCATGAATAATTCCTTAATAGGATATACCCAATTAATATACTGATTATTCCAGATATTTTAAATAATTTTGTAGTTAGGCACAAACAATTTATGTTCAAAGTAGGAGCACCCATTGTATTTGATTACTACATATTCAGTCTTTTTTCCTTGCCTCCTACTTATTAACAAAAGTAGTTAATTTATGCTGTTGAATTTCCAAGTCTGTGTTTTGCTTCTTTCTTTGTTTTGCTTCTTTTCGTAGTACCTGGGATTGAAGCCAGATCCTTACACATAATAGACACAACATTACCACAGAGTTATAGCCCACCTGCTTGATTCTTATTTTAACAGACACAAATATAATATTTAAACTTAAAGTTATTTTGAATTTTAACACATTAATCTCTCAATATTTCTCAAATACTTTAACACTATAAGACAAATGAGTCATCAAAACATAAATAAGAGCATGCAATGAGGTAAACTTCCCCTTAGCCCTTCCCTTCAGGCTCCAGTGAGACTCCAGACACTGGGCCCTCCCTGTACCATCTTGAGGGGGCATCTACTTCTCCTTTATGTGTCCTTGTATTTGTCTCCAGAAATACATCCAATCCACACATAACACAGTGACATGCTATGATGATGAGCAGCCAAAGTCTCAGTAAGGAATACTTCTGTGAAATTAGTGCTGCTAAAATATTACCTGATGCTGGGAGCCATTAGCCAAGTAGGTATGACAATTTCCTTGCCAGCGTACCCCATGTTGCAGTGACATTGAATGTAGGTGACCTTGCTCAAGGACCAAGGCGGATTAGGGTGTTCCAGGTTTAAGATAATCGGGTTTAGGGCGTTCCCGGTTTAGGTTCCAGGTTTAAGGTTTAAGATTATTCCTGCTGGGAATAGGGCGTATCCTGCTGCCTGAGTTCCCCTTGAGTTCTCACGGGATTCAGACAGTATTTTTTGGGATATAGAAGCCCAGTGGATGTGGATTTGGGCAGAGAACATGGATTTCCCCAGAACGTGTTTGTAGAAGGCTGGTGTGAGTTCGGGAATAAAGCGTTGCTGTTTGAATCTACAAGCTGTGTGGTGGCTCGTGATTGTGTGCCCAGCCAGACTGCGGCATTTGTGCCCAGCCAGACTGCGGCATTTGGTGGCCCGTACGGGGAACTTCTGAAGCTTGGAGGTAAGTGAAATTGCTCGCCCCTGAGGAAGAGCGAAAGAATGGGTGACCAATTCAAAAAACAATGTGTTATTGTTTTGATTTATCTTGTTTTTGTTTCAAGCTGCCTATCCCTAGAAATTTCTTAGGCAAACTGGAAAAAATGGTTGACTAAAGGTTTGAAGTTTGTCGGCCCTGAGGAAGAGAAAATTGATACAACGATTTTTTATTCCGTTTTTGTTTCATTCAGTTTCGGTTTTGTTTTGTGTTATCTTATTGGGTTGTGTTATCTTTATAGTAGATTAGAAATTAGTAAAAAACAAACCGAAAAGATGTTAAGTAAATTGTTAGAGGTTCAGACCATGGAGAAAGACATTTTAGATCAAGCAAAAGAGAAGGTCTCTCGAGCTAGTCAGACAGAGGAAGAAAATTTAAAGGAAAAGGGTTTGTTAGGAAAAAGGCCACAACAGGAGGCTGTTACTAACTCCGTTTTATCACAAGAGGGCATAATTCAACCAACAGCCCCACCGATGGAGACAGCTGAGTGGCCCTCAAACCCCGTAGTTGATAAATAGGATCCTGAGACAGGACCTCAAAGATTAGCATGCCCTGTACTAAAACAGGCAGGAGGGCAGCGAATTCACCATGCTTTAGATTTTAAAACAGTGAAGCAGTTAAAGGAGGCTGTAACAACCTATGGTCCCCAAGCTCCCTTCACGGTAAGCATGGTCGAGTCCATTACTAACTTGGACATGACGCCAGTAGATTGGGCTAGCATGTGTAAATCTGTTCTAAATGGAGGACAATATTTGTTATGGAAGGTTGCCAATGAGGAATTTTGCATGGAGACAGCTAGGCGAAATGCAGCAGCCAGTTACCCTCAAAGAAATCTAGATATGTTGTTAGGAAAAGGACCTTATGAGGGTCAACGGCAACAAATTGAATATGATCCTGCTATATATGCACAAATTGCTTCAGACGCAGTTAGGGCATGGAAGACTTTACAAGGACATGGAGATTTACAAGGTCAGCTATCTAAGGTAATACAGAGAGCTAATGAACCTTACGCTGACTTTGTAGATAGGCTAATTCAAACGGCTGCCAAAATTTTTGGGGATACAGAACAAGCAATGCCATTAATAAAACAACTGGCTTATGACCAAGCAAATCGTTGCTGCAGAGAGGTTATTAGACCATGGAGACATGAAGATTTAAACACATATATTAAATTATGTAGAGATATTAATGAACAAGGGCAAGTCTTGGCAGCTGCAGTACAACAGGCTTTAGATGCCAGGCCAAAAACATGCTATGATTGTGAACAAACAGGACATTTTAAAAGGAATTGCCCCATAGGAGGAGGGTTTAACAAAAGTAGGTATCAAAGGAATAGAATACCGGGTATTTGCCCACGATGCCGTAGAGGGAGACATTGGGCTAATGAATGCCGTTCTCAAACCACCATAGAGGGTACGCCCTTATCAAAAAACGGACAAAGACCAGGTATTTATCCATGATATCGTGGAGAAAGGCATCAGGCTCCATTGCCAAAAAATGGACAGGGGGGCCCAATGCCCCGGGGCCCACAACCACAAATCTACGGGGCAGTGGAGGAACCCAGCAACACCATCAGGGTAGTGCCCAGGACACATTGTCCTTTAAATCCCTCATCAGACAAACCCGAGGGAGCACAGGGTTGGACATCTGCGCCTCTGCCAGAGCAGTATTAACTCCAGAGATGGGAGTTCAAATCATTCCCACAGGAGTAAAAGGACCTCTTCCCCAAGGAACAGTAGGCTTATTATTGGGACATAGTTCATCTACGTTAAAAGGACTTATGATAAGTCCTGGGGTAATTGATCCCGATTATGTAGGTGAAATAAAAATTATAGCTAGTTCTCCAAGAGGTATATCAGTAATTTCACCTGGAGACAGAATAGCACAGTTGTTAATAATACCCAGCCTACATAATAAATTTCCTAGTCATAGTGTAGAAAGAGGTTCCAGGGGATTAGGCTCCACAGGTGTAGATTGGGCTATGTTGTCTTTAAATTTAGATTCTCGCCCAATGCTAAAACTAAATATTCAAGGTCATGAGTTTAATGGGCTACTGGACACAGGAGCTGACCTTAGCATCATATCTCGTCAAGAATGGCCAAAACATTGGCCATTACAACAAGCCACTCAAACACTTCAAGGCCTAGGAGTGGCGACTAATCCCCATAGAAGTTCTATGATATTAGATTGGAAGGATCCTGAAGGATGTGAAGGAACTATATAGCCATATGTATTGGATCATCTTCCTATAAATTTATGGGGACGAGATGTCCTAGATCAATTAGGTTTGACGTTAACAAATAACATCAATCCTAATGCGCCCACTACTAGGGCTAGACAAGGCTTTAGGAAAGAAAAAAGATTAGGAAAACAAGAGCAAGGTATAGCAGCACCAATACAAATAGATCAAGGAACAGACAGACATGGGTTGGATTTTCAGAAAGGGCCACTGAGACAATCAAAATTACTTGGAAATCAGAAAGACCAGTGTGGGTTCCTCAGTGGCCCCTGACTAAAGAAAAGACACAAGTAGCCCATGATCTGGTCAAACAACAATTAGCGGAAAGACATATACAACCTTCCATATCTCCCCATAATACTCCCATTTTTGTCATCAAAAAGAAATCTGGTAAATGGAGATTATTGCAAGATTTAAGAGCCATTAATAATGAGATGGTTATTATGGGACCTGCTCAATCAGGGATTCCTCAATTGTCTGCTTTGCCAAAAGCCTGGCATGTTTTAGCTATAGATATTAAAGATTGTTCTTTTTCAATTCCAATTCATCCCGAGGATAGTTCACGTTTTGCATTTACTATCCCTGCATTAAATCATGAAGGTCCTGATCAGAGATATGAATGGAAAGTACTCCCTCAAGGGATGGCTAACAGTCCAACTATGTGTCAAATATATGTTAACAAAGCAATCCAGCCACTTAGAAATCAAAATCCTGAACTACAAATATTTCACTATATGGATGATGTATTATTGGCACATAAAGATAAAAACATATTGCTGGAATGTTATGCCACACTTACAAACTTATTAAAAAATTATAATCTAGAGATAGCAATAGATAAAGTACAATTAAATTTTCCAATTAATTATTTAGGAGTTCTATTATCCTCAACCATGGTCTGTCCACCAAAAATTCAAATACGAGTAGATCAACTCAAATCACTTAACGACTTTCAAAAGTTATTGGGAGACATAAATTGGATAAGGCCTTATCTAGGTATACCAACAGGAGAGTTGGGACCTTTATTTGATATTCTAAAAGGTCCATCAGATCCAAATTCACCCCGCATGTTAACTCCTAAAGCAAGAAAGGCATTAAAAATTATTGAAACATATATGGAAAATATGCATTTGGATAGAATTCATATAAGTTTGCCTTTATTATTTATTGTACTACCAACAAAAAATATTCCTACAGGAGTATTTTGGCAAGAAGGTCCATTATTGTGGATACATTTATCTTATTCTCCTAACACTATTCTTAATAGGTATCCTGAGGCTGTAGGACAATTAATACTCAAAGGAATAAAAGCAGCGAAGGGAGTGTTTGGAATTTCTCCCAATAAAATTATTACTCCATATACTATGGATCAAATTGATGAGTTAGCTAATGAGTTAAATACTTGGGCAATAATCATGTGTAAATCTAATGTTTCATTTGATAATCATTTACCATCTAATCCTTTGTTGTCTTTTTGGTCTAAGCATCCTGTAGTTTTTCCTAAAATGACAAGAAAAACACCTATCATGAATGCTCCAAATATATTCACTGATGGGTCAAATAATGGTACAGCAGCAGTAGTTACCCCTGATCAAACTTTTACATTTTTAGTACCCAAACAATCAGCTCAAAAGGTAGAGCTTAATGCAGTTTAACAAGCTTTTTTGATGTTTAAAGATTCTGTATTTAATTTATTTTCTGATAGTCAGTATGTAGTTAATGCTATAGTATCTCTTGAAGATGCTGGTAGGATTTCCCCTTCTTCTACTGTTTTCTCTTTGTTTTCCACTATACAAAGTCTAATCTGGGACAGAAAAGATCCATTCTTTATAGGACATATTAGGGCACATACAGGATTGCCTGGAGCCCTTAGTTTAGGCAATGATTTAGCAGATAAAACTACACATGACATACATATTTTCTCTACATTTGAAGAAGCTACAAATTTTCATACAAGGTTTCATGTTAATGCTAATACTTTACAAAAGCATTTTAAAATAACTAAGGAACAAGCCAGACATATAATAAAACAATGTCAAAATTGTGTGACATTTTTACCACAAATTAATCTTGGAGTCAATCCTAGAGGACTGATACCTAACCATATTTGGCAGATGGATGTCACACACTTGCCAGAATTTGGAAAATTAAAATATTTACACGTTACAGTTGATACTTCTTCTGGATTTTTGATGGGCTCCCTTCATGCCGGAGAA
This sequence comes from Marmota monax, assembly GCF_021218885.2. Taxonomy (NCBI): domain Eukaryota; kingdom Metazoa; phylum Chordata; class Mammalia; order Rodentia; family Sciuridae; genus Marmota; species Marmota monax. The sequence continues at coordinate 195,337 of NW_026692069.1, read as the reverse complement.
AAAACTAAAGATGTTATAGCTCATTGCTTACAAAATTTTGCCACTGTGGGCGTTCCTAAACAGTTAAAAACCGATAATGGTCCTGGCTATACCTCTACCTCTTTTAAACAATTTTCCTCATCATTTGGTATTACTCATATGACAGGAATCCCATACAATCCACAGGGACAAGGCATAGTTGAAAGAGCTCATCAAACTATTAAAACATACTTATTAAAGCAAAAAGAGGGAATTGGAAGGGAGTATATATCCCCCAAAGATAAACTTAAAATAACGCTTTTTACTCTAAACTTTTTAAATTTGGATTCATCAGGACTTAGTGCTGCGGAAAGGCATATGTATCCAAAAAATGTACATAAGCCTAAAGTACTTTGGAAAGATATTCTAACAGGACAATGGAAAGGTCCTGACCCAGTGATTGTCTGGAGTCGGGGCTCTGTTTGTGTTTTTCCACAGGGAGAACAGCAGCCAATTTGGATTCCAGAGAGATTAACTAAAACAATTTCTACAGATGGAAAAGAAGATGATTTGACTCAAATCCATAACAGCTGATATCCAGAACTCCAGCTTGGCCAATCTTACATCTGCGACAGTGATTAACCAGGATGCTTTTTTCAATAGCTATTTTATTATTGCATTTTTCCACATCATAAGGTTCTATTTTTATTTTTTGAGCTCATACAAACCTAGGTTAATGTTTTTCTGATCAGTTTTATTTTTTGACTGTGGAGTTTTTAAACATTGCAATGGAGATTTCACCTAGGTAAAGCTACAAGGCCTTTACTATTTTCTTATGTGTTGTACATTTGTGTGCACATGTGTGTTTTGTGTTGTATGTCTATATGTGCGTATGTCCATATTTCTTATATGAGGAGCGCTCATGAAAAAATGGATCTGAATTATTATTATTATTATTTTTTATTCACGTGATTTAAATGGTTTAATTTAAATTAGGTAAAAAGCTGTTAAGGATTGTTTTTAAAGTAGGTTAACAGGTCTGTTTGTTTACTTTCACCTTTCCTTTTCATTATATTTAATAATTCTTTTCAGGATAATGTCTTTTTAGCATCATTGCCAAAATTTCTATCTTCATCCCAGTGCCGGTGAAGACAAAGATAAAACCAAACTACAGCTTCTATGATAGCTATCACAGTAAGCTGTATAAACTGATGCATCAGTGAATATAACTCAACAAGTAATGCTCAATCAAGGAGTCAACTTACTTTGGGAGGAAACGGATTTTGGGAGGAAATGGACATATTGATAGATTCCTCCTCTTTGAACTGCTTGCAGAACTTGCCTGGAATATGTAACTATCGTTTGGTGCAGCGAATTGTGGTAATGCTGGCATATCTTTGCTGATGGTGTCACCAGTGATGCAATTTTTATTTCCTTGCCAGCGCACCCCATGTTAATTGTGGTAGTGCTGACATATCTTTGCTGATGGTGTCACCAGTGATGCAATTTTTCCCAAGGAGCCGTCAATTGGCTTGGTGTCGTGGCATTTCTGTATCCTCCTCCCTTCTGCTAGTGATGGTCTAAAATTTGGGGGCCAATGGCTTATGCTGGACCGGTAGTCAGTGACGGGTATGATCCAATTGCAGTGGTATCAACCTAAGACAGGAGGCTGACGCCTAAAGGTCAGTTTTCCGATGACGGGTAAGAACCATATGTTGAATTGGACAACCTACCAGGCATGGTCCTTAAGCCACATTAACCTCACTCCCCCACTGGCACCAAGGCCAAATTTGGGGGCCAACAGAGGTGAGGCAAAGAACCTCACCCCTCCACTGGTGCATAGACCTATCCACAAGTATGGCTGTATGCTGGACCAGTAGTCAGTGACGGGTATGATTCAATTGCAGTGGTATCAACCTAAGACAGGAGGCTGACGCCTAAAGGTCAGTTTTCCGATGACGGGTAAGAACCATATGTTGAATTGGACAACCTACCAGGCACGGTCCTTAAGCCACATTGCTTGTTGTTTAATTAATCAGAAGGGGGGAGATGCTGGGAGCCATTAGCCAAGTAGGTATGACAATTTCCTTGCCAGCGTACCCCATGTTGCAGTGACATTGAATGTAGGTGACCTTGCTCAAGGACCAAGGCGGATTAGGGTGTTCCAGGTTTAAGATAATCGGGTTTAGGGCATTCCCGGTTTAGGTTCCAGGTTTAAGGTTTAAGATTATTTCTGCTGGGAATAGGGCGTATCCTGCTGCCTGAGTTCCCCTTGAGTTCTCACGGGATTCAGACAGTATTTTTTGGGATATAGAAACCCAGTGGATGTGGATTTGGGCAGAGAACATGGATTTCCCCAGAACGTGTTTGTAGACGGCTGGTGTGAGTTCGGGAATAAAGAGTTGCTGTTTGAATCTACAAGCTGTGTGGTGGCTCGTGATTGTGTGCCCAGCCAGACTGCGGCATTTGTGCCCAGCCAGACTGCGGCAACCTGAGAAAGTAAAGAATGTGGAAGAACTTCTTCCTCCACATGCTGGGCAGTACTCAGTAAGATTTTCCTAATTGTTTCCTCACATAGACCTCAGTCATCCTGAATCCACTGTGGTGTCTCCATGGATAGGTACTAAGGAGAATAAAGCTCTGCTCCTTACCTTAAAGCTCCCAGGCATCCCAAGTTGTGGCAACTTCCAGGTGCGTCCTGAAGAAAAGGGAGTTCTGATCATCAGTGTAGACATTGCCTCTAGGAATTCCCAGGCCATGGAATCTCCCTGGGTGGCTCCTAAGGAGAAGGAAGCTTACAGAGAACAGAGAACACAAGTTTCCTAAAGCAGATGTTCCACCATAGTCAAGAGAACATTGCTCCAAGCACCACCTGCTGGCCTCCAGGGACATCATATAACATTGGGTACAATTCTTCAGAGCTGCCCCTGTGCCCATGGTGCCAGTCACACTGAAGCTCTGTAATCCATAAGTCTGATAATTCTGGGTCATGATTTTTGAGATCAAAAAGAAACAGAATCCACCATCATATGTCTGGGTCAAATGGATGGAGGTGGCAAGAAGTAAAGTGCATGCAAAATTCCTCTGATTTCCTATTTGTCAGAAATAATGAATAGAAAACAGTGGAATTTAAAAGCTGCAATATGAAAACTTTAAAAATTTAAAATATGCTCCACAATTGAAGTACTTGCACATGTAAATATTAAATTACATACTTTCAGAGAATCTTGAAATACAATATTCAGATCTCAATATAGTTATGATTAAATTACCTGAAAACTGATTTGCAGATTCACTGCAGTCCCAGTAAAATTCCCAAAAACAAGATGTTTCTAAACCTAGAATAGCTAGCACTGACTTCAAAAGGGTAAACTTCAAGAATATATACATCTGGGTTCCAGAACCTGTCAAAATACTCCATACATAGATTTATATTTGAAATATCAAACAGTAAATTCTAGATGTGCATGACCATGTTTCATGATAAGGTTTTAAATACAGCCCCCAAATAAATTTATAAAACAAAAAATGAAATGTGGACTTTATAAAAACTACTCTCTGAAAAATAATCATATGAAGAAAATTAAAAGACAAGTCAAAGACTGGGTAAAACATTTGGAAAGTATGTGTCTAAATAAACTTGTGTCCAACATATAATAGGAAACTCAGTCATAACTCAGTGGGTACAAATCTGAATAGACAACTCACAGAAAAGATACAAGACAACAAAGAGGTAAAAATGATGTTTAGCATCACCTGTCATGAGAAAAGCACAAACTAAAACCGTGAGAGATGCACTGCACACCTACTAAGCTGCTATGGTCTTTTCTTAAGAGCAATATCCACCATGAGGAGGATGAGCAGCCACAGGCACTCTCATGCATTGCTGGAGGAGTGCATACAATTCACTATAAAAAAGCTGGCCTTGTTTTTCCCTCCCAGTGTTACACATAGTGTCACCACATGATCCTAAAAATAAAAACAACTGCCTTGAAAACACATATCTTGATAATAGCATGCAATTACATACAGTAGTTCTATTCACAATGGCTATATAACTTAAGGAATCATAATGTACTTCAGTGGGGGAAAGAATAGCAGAGCTCCCCTAGGCCTCTGCTCTAGTCTACGCAAGCTCTACTATCCCCATTCCCCCTTTCCCCCTTGTGGACCAAATGGAGATTGGCCTACTGTCCATGCTGAACTCTCAGAATAGATTTGTGCCCACCTGTCCCTCCACATTCTTGTGACCCCAGCAATAAGATAACCAGGGTCTCTGGGGACAATTGGTCAATACCACTTGGCAGGGAAAGAGAAGGTGATGAAAGAGGGTCTGTGACCCTCCGCAGAGCAGGAGGGGGACCAAGTTGGCCATTTACACATTCAAGGCACTGATCCCAAGAAGGACTCAACAGAATATTGAGCCAAGTCTACGATGGCACCTCAGATGACTGGGACTCCACAGGGACTGAGGGTGGTTGAGTGTGTACATATCACCCTCTAGGTGACTCAGAGGACAAGAATGTGCCTCACTCTCCACCCTCAAAGAGTACCAGTTATGTCTGTCAGACCCAGGATGTTTTCATTTAACTCAGCTAGGCAAATATACTTAAGTGAAGGTGCCCTCAGATTGATCTGTGCTTTTACCACAATGCTAGGGATCATTCGACTCCAGAGCAATAATCTGAGTCACTGGCTGCACTAATTTATATGCACACAAAGGTGCATGAGAGTTCATTTTTCTCCATATCACACTGCTACTTTTTCAAATTATTCATTCTAATGGGGATGAGATGATAACTAATTATATTTTTGATTGGCATTTCCCTGAAGGCTAATTATATAGAGCATTTTTTCTGTATATTTACTGAAACTTTGCATTTCTTCTTTTGAGACCTGTCTACTTAGATGCTTTGCCCCCTTTTGAATTGTATTGTTTATGGTGTAAAGATTTTTAAGTTCTTGACATAACTTGTGTATAAGTCTTGCATAGAATGACTAGATTTGCTCCAGTTTTATACTCTTTTATACTCTTTCTCTCCCCTCTGGGCTTTTTCTTTTGTTGTGCATCAGCTTTTTGGTTTATGTAATTTTTTTTTTTTTTAATTGTGTGAGTGATTTTGTAATTATGTCCAAAATATCATTCTCCTTCTGAAAATCTTTAATTATTTCCCATGGGTTATTCTTGTAGTTTAGAGATTCAGGTCTTTCTCCAAGATGAGGCTCAACCTTATCATTTATTTATTTATTCATTTCTCTATCCAGCCATTTTTATTTTTCAATTTCGAGGCAGTGTTTTGCTAAGATGTCAAGACTGTCCTCAAACTTGAAATTAGTCATAATTAGCCTTCCAAATACTTGAACTTACAGGCATGTGCCATCAAATCTGGTCCCTTGCCAGGTTTTTTTTTTTTTTTTAATTCCCATAGCTGCTGGTTTTCTCCCCCTGTTGATATATGTGATGTCAGACCCCAAACTATTAAAAACCCCCACAATTCTAGTGTTAAAAATCTAAATCTTGCTATATGAGGTAATATAATGGAGATGCCTGAAAGGGAGGGAGAAAGAAAGAAAAGGGGGAAGGAGGGAGGGAGGGAGAGAGAGGGAGAGAGGGAGAGAGGGAGGGAGGGAGAGAGAGGGAGAGAGGGAGATCAACTAGGAAAAAGTGGGAACTTTAGTGTGCATGGCAGAACAGACTTCCAGCATTTGTCAATCAGAGATATGGTCATATCTATTTAGGAGAGCGGGTACACATTTAAGGAAAATGTGAAACATCTTCAAGGGAGATAGAGCAAACCACTGTTTTGGTGTGTTATTCATAGTGGGACATGGTGGGGTGGGGCTGGATCAAAGGTACAGTTGGAGCAGAAATACATGATTTTACACTAGTTTTTCCATGGGTTTCTTATAGACTGGTTATCAGGTTAGTATTTTGTGAGCCAGAATTCTGGCCTACCAAGAATTCTGGATTGTTTAGGAGTTGCTTGTTTTTAATGTCATTTTTTTTTTTTTTTTTTTTGGCATTTCCTATACTGTAGTGATTTATGAGCCTTCTACTTTGAGACTCAGCATATCTTCTTTGTATTCCAAATTCCTATCTCAGGCAAACATAGTCCACACTTCCTTATGGCCCCCAAGATTTGCTAAAGTAACCATTAAATTTTCATTTGGTTAGGAAAGCAAACATGATAGTGGCTTCAAGATGGAAATCTTACGAACAACTGCACCCACACAGAGGAGAGCAACTTGCTGCAGTATCCCATCTCCCAATGAATGGCTCCCCTAACCCACTTCCATCTTGGGACACTGCAGGCCTCTCAAAAGCCCCTCCACACATATTGTCCTCCACCTTGGGCCTGGAGGTAGCAGCCCACTGCAGCACTGTACACCACGGCTTTGCATCTCTGAACAGGTTTCCCAATTCCACAGCATGGCTTGCCCTCTCAGCCCCATCTCTGAAAGTGGTCACCTCCATCTTGGGACACCTCCACCAACACAACCACCATCTTTACTTGGGGCAGCTTCCAACTTAGGACACCAGGTAGGGCCTGGAAGCCTAACACCAACATATCAACAGATTAGATGCTTCTACTGCCACCAACTAGGAACATGGCTGTTTTTATCTGGAGACAACTGCGAGGACCTGGTACACTATCACCAAGGATGCTGCAGGCTTGATTGCAAGAAAGGTATCCCTGTTAGCCTACTTCTCATGATTCCTCTTTTACTCTTCGTATGATCTAATACCTCTGTAATCTCACTCCTACCTCATAAACCTCACATCCTACACCCCCTGCTCTCTTTGTCCACCATTAAAAACTATAGATTAAGGGCTGGGAATGTGGCTCAAGTGGTAGCGCGCTCACCTGGCATGTACGTGGTGCTGGGTTCGATCCTCAGCACCACATACAAATAAAATAAAGATGTTGTGTCCACCGAAAACTAAACAATAAATATTAAAAAATCTGTAGACTCTTATGCAAACCTATGATTTATATTGTAAATATTAATCAAATACATTTCTGTTTATTACAACAAAACTATAATTGTCCAAATAGGAGTTATTTGGTTTAAAGCTGCATATTGTTTGAATTGGGTGGCGTAAATATTTATCTCCCCCTTAAAGGAAAGGTATTGGTAACCTGCAGGTACACCACAAGATTATAGGATAGAATGTATAATACCTTTGATTCGCACTGCTGGAGAGGATGGCACATGGACACCAAGAAAAAATAAGGAAAGAAAGTGCCCCAAACAAACCAAGATGCTACAATAATGGACTATATTGACAGCACTGTAGGTGACATGTCAGAGAAGGAGTTCAAAACGTACATAATTAAAATGATCTGCAAAGCAAAGTATGATATAAGAGAACAAATACAGAAACAATTGATCACTCCAACAAAGAGATAAGAGCAAAAGATTACTTCAAGGGCTAGGAATGTAAGCTCAATGTTTGGGCACTTGCCTCGCATGTGTGAGGCACTGGGTTCAATTCTCAGCACCACATAAAAAATAAATAAAATAAAGATTTTTAAAAAAGATTACTTCAAGAACAAGATTGAGATTCTGAAGGAAAAAAAATCAAAAATTGGTAAAAGGAAGGAAGTAAAAAAATTAATAGAAAGCATCATCAACAGATTATATCACTTGGAAGGCAGAATCTCAGGCAATGAAGACAAAATAAATAAAATAAACTTTGAAAATAAAGTTGACTACACAGTGAAGATAGTAAGAAACCATGAATAGAACCTCCAGGAATCATGGGACAACATGAAAAGACCAAATCTAATGGGGGGCAGGAAAGATGGTGGTATGAGATGATATCATTACCCTAGATACATGGATGACTGAACATATGGTGTGACATTACATCGTATACAACCAGAGAAATAAAAAGTTGTGCTTCAATTGTGTACAATGAATCAAAATGCATTCTACTGTCATATATACTTAATTAAAATAAACTAAATAAAAAAAAGACAAAATCTAAAAATTATTGGGACAGAGGAAGACTCAGTGATACAAACCAAATGAATGCACAATGTCTTCAATGAAATAATATCAGAAAATTTACCATACATGAAGAATAAATTGGAAAATACAAGAGGCTTCCAGGATACCAAATGTACAAAATTAAAAGAGATCCACACCAAGTCACATTGCAATGAAAATGCCTAGCGTACAGAATAAGGATAGAATTTTAAAAGCCAGAAGAGAAAAGTGTCAGATTATACATATGAGAAAACCAATAGAGATGTCAGCAGACTTTTCAATCCAGACCCTCAAAGCTAGAAGATCCTGGAACAACATATACCAAGCTCTGAAAGAAAATGGATGCCAACCAAGAATCTTATATCCAGCAAATTAAGCTTCAGATTTGATGATGAATTAAAAACTTTCATGACAGGGCTGGGGATGTGGCTCAGGCGGTGGTGCGCTTGCCTGGCATGCATGCGGCCCGGGTTCGATCCTCAGCACCACAAACAAAGATGTTGTGTGTGCCGAAAACTAAAAAATAAATATTAAAATTCTCTCTCTCTCTCTTAAAAAAAAAACTTCCATGACAAACAAAATTCAATAGAATTTACATGAAGAAAGACTGCACTACAGAACATTCTCAGTAAAATATTTCATGAGAAGAAAATACAACCACCAATGAAAATCAACAAAGGGAGGAACAACACTAAAGAAAAACCCAATAAAAGGAGAAACCAAGTCAAGTTAAAAACAAAAAATAAACCAAAATCACTGCAAATACAAACCATATTTCAATAATAACCCTGATTGTTAGTGGCCTAAGCTCATCAATTAAAAGACACAGACTGGCAGATTGGATTACACAACAACAAAATACTGCATTGAGGAGACTCATAATAAAAGACATCCAGAGCCTGAAGGTGAAAGGATGGGGAAAAAAATATCACTCACATAGATTGTGTAAACAAGCAGGGGTTTCCATTCTCATATCAAATAAAATGGACTACAAACCAAAGTTAATCAGAAGGGATAAAGAAGGACATTTCATACTGCTAAAGGGAATCATACATCAACAAGACATAAGAATTATAAATATCTATGCCCCAAACAATGTAGCATGAGTGTATATCAAATGAACACTTCTCAATTTCAAGAACCAAATACACGGGGGCTGGGGTTGTGGCTCAGTGGTAAAGTGCTTGCCTAGTACTTGTGAGGTCTTGGGTTCGATCCTCAGCACCACATATAAATAAATAAATAAAATAAAGGTATTGTGTCCAACTACAACTAAAAAATAAATATTTTTTTTTAAAAGAAGAACCAAGTACATCACACACAATAATACTGGGTGACTTAAACACACCTCTCTTGACATTTGAAACAAACAAAAAACAAACAAACAAAAACTACAGAACTCAATAATACAATCAATAATTTAGACTTAACAGACATATGGAATATTTCATCCATCAATGAACAAATATATTTTTTTTCAGCAGCACATTGATCCCTTTCTAAAATAGATTATATGTTACATCACAAAGTAAGTTTCAGCAAATACAAAAATATAAATATACTACCCTGCATTCTATCAGACCATAATGGAATGAAATTAGAAATCAATGATAAAATAAAAAATAGAAGGTACTCCAACACCTGGAGACTAAATAATGCTATTCAATGATGAATGAATAACAGAAGACATCAGGGAGGAGGTAAAAAGTTTTCAGAGGTAAATGAGAATTCCAATATAATATATCAAAATCTGAGGAACACTATGAAGGCTGTAGTAAGACGAAAATTTGTTGCATCAAGCTAATTCATGAAAAGAATAAAAAGTGAACAAAATAAATGACCTGACATTACATCTCAAAGCCCTAGAAAAAGAAAAACAAATCAGCACCAAAGTAGTACAAGACAGGAAATAGTTAAAATCAGGGCCAAAATTAATAAAATTGAAAGAAAAGAAATAATTTTTAAAAATTTACGAAACAAAAAGATGTTTTTTAAAAAAAATAAATAAAATTGGTAAACCATTGTCCACCCTAACAGAAAAAAGAAAAAAATTACTGAAATTTGTGATGAAAACAAAAACATGATGACAGACACTATTGAAATAAAGATAATTAGAAATTATTTTCAAAATTTTTACTCCAGTATAATAGAAAATCTGAAAGGCACTGACAACTTTTTAGAGGCATATGATCTGCATAAACTGAATCAGGAGGACATATGCAATTTAAACAGATTAAGTTTGAGTAATGAAATGGAAGACACCATCAAAAGCCTACCAACCAAGAAAAGCACAGGACCAGATGGATTCTCAGCTGAGTTCTACGAGACTTTCAAAGTAGAAATAATATCAATACTCCTCAAATTATTCAATGAAATAGAAAAGGAGGGAACACTTCCGACCTCATTCTATAAGGCTAATATCACCGTAATACCAAAAGCGGACAGAGACTCATTAAGAAAAAAGAACTTCAGACCAATATCCCTGATGAATATCCATGCAAAAATTGTCAACAAAATTCTGGCAAATCACATAAATAACATATTAAAAACATAGTACACCACAATCAAGTGGGGTGCATCACAGGAATGCAAAGTAGGTTCAATATATGAAAATCAATAAACATAATACAAGACAAGAATCTTATAATCATCTCAATAGATGCAGAAAAAGCATTTGAAAAAATACAGCACCTCTTGAAGTTCAAAACACTAGAAAAACTAGGGATAGTAGGAACATACTTCAAAATTGTAAAAGCTATATGTGTTAAACACAAGGCCAACATAATTTTGAATGGAGAAAAATGGAAAGCATTCCCTCTAAAAACTGAAACAAGACAAAGATGCCGTCTTTCACCACTATTCAACATTATCATAGAAGAAACTCTAGCCAGAATAAATTAGGCAAAAGAAATAAATTAAAGGAATACAAATAGGTAAAGAACTCAAACTATCACTATTTGCTGATGGCATGATTCTATATTTAGAAGACCCAAAAGATTCCACCAGAAAACTTTCAAAAAACCAAAGGCCAAATGTTTTCTCTGATTAGTGGATGCTGATCCACAATGGAAGGGCGGGCATGGGAAGAAGAGAGGAACTTTGGGTTGGGCAAAAGGGAGGGTGGGGAAGGAAGTGGGAATGGGGAAGGAAAGCTGGTGAAATGAAACCAACAACATTACCCTAGGTATGTGTATGATTGCAGGAATGGTACAACTCTACATCATGTACAACTAGAGAAATAAAAGTGGTGCTTCATTTTTGTACAATGAATCAAAATGCATTCTGCTGTCATGTATAACCAATTAGAACAAATTGGAAAAAAATGTAGATCTTAGAAAAATGCTAATTTTGATGTTTATTTATTACATATTTATTTTGTTGAGCACTCATGCAGTTTTAGCAGTGGCCCACAAACCAGTGGACCAGCATGATGTCTCCAGAAAAATTGTTAGAAAAGCTTTGGAACCTCTGAATTTAAGCCTGAGAATCAATGTGGTGGGGGGCTCACACAGTGTTTCTTAATGAAGCCCTCAAGGCAAGCCTGCTTGTGCTAATGAATTAGCACCAGGAGTTCACCTTAAGGACTTTCCACTCAGTGGCAAAAACACCTCACCTGCACACGTTTTAGAAATGCAAAAATCTCAGGCTACATGCCAAACTCACTATTTCAGAAACCAATCTAATATAGTCTCTAAGGAATTTAAATGAGAACCTTTGTCTATATCACCATTTGTGCATGATACAATGAGGACTTCTTCAGCGAGGTGAGAAATGTGACAGCCTCACTGGAGAAATGATGAAATCTAACATCTTAAACAACCTAACCCATGGAGCCCAGGGCAGCCAAGCTGCTTAACAAACTGCAGAGTGATGGCAGAGCCAGAGTTCAGAGGGGTTAAAAAAGGGGTCTGCAGGAAATACTCCATCAGAAACACGGTCATTTCATCTGGGTTGCCAGGAGCAGATATGTCGGGAAGGCTTCAGAAGCTGAAGAAATTTCTGCAGAGGGCAGGAGACTAAAAGGATCAGGAAGTGGAGGCTGGTGCAAGCACACAGCTGTAGATATCTGGGTAGTACTCCCTGGGGTTCAGGGGTGGGAACTGCACACTTCCTATGAAAAAGGAACGTGTGCAGTCAGGGTAGGAGGGAGGTGGACCACAGGACTGTACAGGCCAGTGACCACTTGGCTCCTGACTCCCTTCCAAACTTCCCTGGCACCATATTGCAGGTAGTTGTCCAGAAAAATTGAGGTGGATAGGAGCTGGTACTGAAGCATGGAGGCTTTGTGTCAGAATGGGAAGGCAAAGAGCTGTGGTGAGGTGAGAATTAGGCTTCCATTTCCCACAGGTAGCCTGTGGACTACAATGATGAGCTGTCCTTGAGCTGCCCACTGTCAGGGCCCCTGTGAGCTGTTACCCTTCTGTATCCTCCCTCAAGAACACTTCCTTGAACACACATCCAGCAGCCACCCCAAGCATATGGAATGCAAGGTCAGGTCCTACAGTCCATGTGCCTATGCAGAGTAACTAGATGGTCCCCCCCTCCAGCATAGGAGCATGCTCCAGGACTCAGGCCATCCTGAGTTAGGTGGCATTGCTATTGGATCAGGTTAGTCACTGCTACTCCTCAAGTGCATCAAATCTACACATATTGGGGTTGCTACCCTTGCTGGACCCTTCACAGTGTATATAGGGATGGGGGCTTCAGAGCCTTGCAGAGGGGTGGAAGAGGTGAAGGGGTGCCCTTCAAATTGTCACTTTCTTCCTGCCTTCAAAGGCTGTGCTGAGCAATTTTAGAAGCAGTTGCTCCAACCTTAGAAAATTTCCTTCTGGGCTATACCGTCAGGGTCATGTATCCTACTTATTATTCTTTTGGGTGAGAAAACATGGCATTCTTTTTTTAAATATTTATTTTGTAGTTATAGGTGGGCACAATATCTTTATTTTATATTTATGTGGTGCTGAGGACCGAACCCAGTGCCTCACACATGTTAGGCAAATGCTCTACCTCGGAGCCACAACCTCAGCCCCCAAACAGGCATTCTTAATGAATCCTTTATGGGGCAGAATTAACTCCTCTTCTGACCCTAGATGTCCCATTGGATGGGTAGTTGATAAGAACAGTGGGGAGGGAAAATGTTAGCAAAGGGTAAATGGGGCAACTGCCGGAAGAAGAAAGTTAAGCCTAAGGGATTTCTGCAGCTGGGACAATTGCAGTAATTATTACGTTTTGCAGTGCTGGTAGATGGGAGGGGGAGGTGTTGTCCCTGCAAACATTTGATCCTTCTCTTTCCAGAGAAGGCCAGGCATGTGACAGGAGTCCTGAAATAGTCTGGCTGGACCTGTCATTAACTGACCACGTGGCATCCCTCAGCTAGTTTCCTCCTCTTTCAAGTAAAAGGCAAGAATCAGTGTTGACTGTGCTGCAAAGAAGACAAAGTGAGGCACTTTTGGAGGTCCCCATCCCTGACTCTGGTGTTCTTGCTTGATAGGACTCCAGACAAGATGCTGCACTTACTAAAACAACAGCAAAGTTTATTTAAAAGAAAAGGAAAGCTGGCCACAGTGGCACACAACTAAGGCAGGAGGACTGTGAATTCAAGTCCCTATTCAAGTCAGCCAGACAGTATCTTAAAAGAAAAGAAAATATTTACAAAAGACTGGCACTCCTGGTTCAATATCCAGTTTAAAAAAAAAAAGGTATAAAAGTGAGGAAAGAGGACACTCTAAAGGGAGGGAATGGGTCCTCTCAGAGGCAAAGATAGTGCATTCCTCCTGTGCTCCAGTTTTATTGGGAGTCCCAGAGAAATGTCCAGAGAGTTCTATTTTCAATTGTTCAGTTTAGGTACCAAGATATCAAACAAACCTGATTAACATTTTAAGTCATCTTTTTTCTGCCAAAGACAAACATTAACAGCATTTTTTTTTTCAACATCTGCACATGGAAATAAAATTCTTGCCCTGCCAACTGAGCTAATTAGTTCATAAGTGTTTCTTTGACTCCCGGGGTCCCAGAACTCCCAGTATTTCTGGCATATACAACATGGGCACCCCATTGGCTGCTCTGCTGCACACCAGAATCACACAAGGTGTTCATGTTGAGCTCTACAGCAGTGGCAGTCCAATGGCCCAAGGGCCTCTGCTGAATCAGTCAGTGTACCAAGCACTCTTGTTGCCCACCAGAACTGCTTCTTCCTGAAAGGATGATGGTTCTGTCAGGTTACATTCATCACCAGTGTCTGGTGCATCCTCAGGGGCATACTGCACTGGCCATAGAACCTTTCTGAGATCATGGGATAAATGCCTAGGGTATAGAGCACTTCTCTATTCCAAATATGCCCTAATTTGATGGAGGAGGTGTCTGGCTATGCCCATCCAATTCATGCACCATGGGAACTTCTGCATGCAGAGAAGACACCACTTCAGTCAGTGCTCCATAATCTAGCCATTCTCCAGGTGCCATTAGGTTTTTTCACCAGCTGTGACTATTCTGCAATCATTGTCTGCCCCCAGTTCTATAGTCACAAAGCCCAGGCTGCCCATGGTCTGTTGGTCTTCCTTCTGAGCTCCTTCTGGGTTCTACCACAGACCACATTGTGGGGGCTGAAAACTCAGTGGGGACAGAAAGCTCCTCTGAGCCCTTTGCTGAAGATGGAGTTGGAACTTGTAGGAAATCTGTTTAATTTCTACACGTGACCCTTCAAGACACAAAGTATCAAGTTTACTTTTCATGGTGTATAGTTCAGTCCCAGCTTAGGCATTACAATATTTTATGTCTTGAAGAATATGTCAAGTCCTAGAATGTAGTGTCCAGTTTTCTCCTTCTTCTTTTGCATCTGGAGGGAGGTTTTACTTCTTTGTTTTATAATGTTAGGCCTTAAACCCACAGACACTCTATCCCTGAGCAGCATCCCCAGCTCTCTTCATGTATTCTTATTGGCTCAGAGAACCATTATCCACATTCCAATTATCCAGCTTCAATGTCAGGTTTGGGATGCTTCTGTATTCTATTGGAGGTCTCTCAGGGAATGGCAGGACCTTGCACCAAAGAAAATTATTTTATAGGGCTTAAGGCCAATCAAATGATTGTCAAGTAATCAGCATCAAGAACTATGAAAATAGGCTAAGGCTATTCTTTTATTGGTGGGTGTAGCATATATGGTCATTTTTTTTTCCTGTGTTGAGGTAGGCTTCCAACTCTCAGCTAGGGTCCACGTTATATCCCACTGTTACTCAGCTTTTCTTGGACATAAGGAAGTTATATGTGCAGAAAGTTTCTCAGCTAGCAAAGAAACTGACTAAACTAAAGTAAAACAGAATCCTATGTGAATAATCCCAGCTTTTACGGTTTAATCCAGAAATTGCAAGATTGGGTCTGGTAACATAAAAAGTACAAACGGGAAATATTTAACAGCCTCTTGAAGTCAGCATTTTTTCCTACTTCAATAGAAAAGCAATAGATATAGGTGAATTCTCAATCTAGTGTATCAAGTTTCTGTGTATGATAAATGAGCAGGGAGGGAATCTTGTAGGAGAGTGGCTAGGGAGATGCATGATTTTTACCTTCATCAAGAGGACTTAAGTTTTCAAAGCAGAAAAGAAAAACAGACTGGAAGAAAAGGGATAGGAGAGATGATAAAAAGACAAATAGAAAGGCTGAGAGGGAAGGAAGGAAAGGAAGGAAGGGAAGGAAGGGAGGGAAGGGAGGGAAGGGAAGGAAGGGAAGGAAGAGAAGGAAGGAAAGGAAGGGAAGGAAGGGGAGGAAGGGGAGGAAGGGGAGGAGGGGAGGAGGGGAGGAGGGGAGGAGGGAAGGAAGGTAGGAAGGAAAAACTCCCTGCACTCTGACTCAGAGCCCTGCAGAGCTTTGCCATTGGAAGGAGATAAGAGTGTGCTTAGCTGCTAGGGAAATACATTCCAATTTAGTACTCTGGGTACTTGTAGCATGTGCAGGAAATCTAGCAGGTGTTCTGGGGTGCTATGATTGGGACTTTCCTTGTCTCCTGCATGAATTCTCTGGTGTTTGGTAAAGGATGAAACATCCTTAAAAACACTGCTGCATTCTTTACATTTGTAGAGCTTCCCTCCAGTATGAATTTTCTGGTGTTGGGTAAGGTGTGCTCTTTGAGTAAAAGCTTTCCCACATTCTTCACATTTATAGGGTTTCTCTCCTGTATGAATTCTCTGGTGTCGAGTAAGGTGTGCTCTTTGAGTAAAAGCTTTCCCACATTCTTCGCATTTGTAGGGCTTCTCACCTGTATGAATTCTCTGGTGCTGTGTAAGCTTTCGCGTTTGGGTAAATCCTTTTCCACATTCTTCACATTTGTATGGTTTGTCTCCTGTATGAATTCTCTGGTGTCGAGTAAGGTGTGCTCTTTGAGTAAAAGCTTTCCCACATTCTTTACATTTGTAGGGCTTCTCTCCTGTATGAATTCTCTGGTGTTCAGAAAGCTTTTGTGTTTGAGTAAAACCTTTGCCACATTCTTTACATTTGTAGGGCTTCTCTCCCGTATGAATTCTCTGGTGTTGAGTAAGATGTGCTCTGAGAGCAAAACCTTTCCCACACTCTTCACATTTGTAGGGATGCTTTCTAGTATGAACTTTCTGATGTTTAATAAGGTTTGATCTGAAAGTAAAACACTTGCCACATTCTTCACACTTGTAGGGCTTCTCTCCAGTGTGAATTCTCTGGTGTAGAATAAGGTTTGAGCTACGATTAAAACATTTCCCACATTCTTTACATTTGTAGGGCTTCTCTCCAGTATGAATCCTTTGGTGTTCAGTAAGAGTTGAAAAATTTTTAAAAATTTTGTCACAGTCTTTACATTTGTACGTTTCCTCACTGCTATGCCATCTCAGGTGTTTAGAAAAGGTTGAACAACCCTTAAAGGGTTTGCCACATTCTCTACATTTGTAGGGTTTCCCTCCAGTATGAATTGTGTGGAGATTAACTGGGCATGGTTCTCTATTAAAAGTTTGGCCACATTCTATAAATCTGTAGTGTTGACCACTGCTATGGTATTTAGAAAGGGGTGAGCAACTCCACGCTTGAACACATTCCTTAAATTTGGGGGGCTCCCTTCCAGGATGAGCTCCACTGTATTGAGGAAGGCTAGCCACTGGGTTAGAAGCTCTCTCACATTCCTCACATTTGCAAGGTGCCTCTTGGCCCTGAGTACTTGGATGGGTCATAAGCTTTGAGCATTGAGGAAAGATGTTCCCACATTTATCATCTTTGTAAAGGTTCTGTGCACAATGAGCACACTGATGTTCTCTCATATTGCAACCAGAGCTAAAATTCTTATGTGTCTTGTCACATTTATAATTTTTTTCTCCAATATAAGTACACTGGTAATTGCTTAAGATAGGGACCTCTCTAAAGGTGTTGCTTGCTTTATTACATGTGTTGTTTACTTTCCAGATATCTAAATTTTGAGTAGGCAATAATGAGTGCATAGGTGCCTTCCCAGAATCATTAAAGGTGTATGTTTTGTCACAAGAAAGAATTCTTTTTTTATTGCAGAATAATGGACAGTTTGTAAGGACAGTTTCAAAATGATCCCTTTTAGAAACTTGTCCTTCAGTTATAAATTGAATACTTTTCTGAGCTATTAAATGTTCTTTAGGTCTGTTGACATTAAAATTTTCTTTATGGACAGTCACTACTAATTTGTCTTGTCCTTTATAATATGATTTCTGACCTTCACTCTCACCTACACTGTCACATACTTTCTTTTGTTGGAAATAGTCAAGGTCACAATTTCCATATCTTCTCTTTATAACTTTTTTAAATAAATATTCTATGCCAGGTTCTGATGAAATTTTCTGGGTATGATGAGAGGTCATGCCTGAAATAAATGAAAATAACAGTTATTTTACATATTAGACTAGAAATATGCTTTGTATAGATAATATAAAATTATAGCAGTCAGTATATCAGCAGGGTGGCTGAATAGTACACCAAAGGCCATTATTACCCCATAAATACATAACAGTGGAGAGAAAAATTACTTTGTATGAATTATAAACCACATGAGAGTTCACAGTATCCAAGATGAGCATATCATTAAGGAGAGTGATATAGTAGAGGAAAGGAAAGTGTGTTACTTTTATCCACTACAGGTCTTCCTCTTCAAGCATACACCTTTGTACAATTATGAAAAATCCACCAACTTCCTTCTTCTCTATCGATAGCAAAAGGAAATGTGAAACTTAAACATTTCTGACTTTCTTGGGGAAGGTCTGAAAACCACTTGACAGAGAAATGGATTTAAGATATTGGTTTTTAGATGACAACAACACAGATATCCAATAGGAGTAAAGAGCCTATGATCTCCAAGGAGAAATATGGATATATCTTTTTTAATGGGAACAATACACAAACAAACATGCACAAAGCCTATATTAGTATGACTTGGATGAAGTCAACACATGGTGATCAAGACAAATGACTTGCTTTTTAATTTTTTTCAATTCTAAAATTTATTTTTATTATATTGAAATATAGTCAAATTATTTTTCTATTATGATACCCTTTTTATTTGTTCTGATTAGTTATATATGATGATAGAATAATTTTGACACATCATACGTAAGTATGAGTGCAACTTCTCATTCTTTGGGTTGTGCCCAATGTAGAATCACATTTGACATGTAGTAATATATGCACATAGGGTAGTAATGTCTGATGCATTCTACTATCCTTCTTACACCATACATTATCACCCTTTTCACTCTCCTCTGCCTAATCTGAAGTACCTCTTTTCTTCTCTAGTTGCCCCTCCTTATTGTGAATTAGCATCTACATATCAGAGAAATATTTGGCATTTGTTTTCTGGGGACTGGCTTACTTTGCTCAACATGATATTCTCCAGCTCCATCCATTTACCAGTAAATGCCATAACTTTGTTCTTCTTTAAGGCTAATATTCCATTGTGTATATGTACCACATTTTATTTATCCATTCATCTGTTGAAGGGCACTTAACAGGCTTCCATAGTTTAGCTATTGTGAATGATAGACCCAACCTGATCTTTTCTTAAAATTGGGAGCCATCTTGCCACAAAGCCATGAAAAGATAATTTCGGCTTTACTATAAATTACTGCAAATTCTGAACATGCTTGGAATGCCTGCCCGTGCCTTGAACTCACCCATGCCTGGCTCTCTGACCAGATAGCAGCCCTCTCTGAAACTTTAGTGACACCTCATAAATATTGGCCTTCCCTGGCCAGACAACGACCCTCTCTGAGGCTCTAATGGTCCTCATAAATTCTGATGTTGGGGCCAGCAAAAAATGTAAACTACCATTAGTGTGATGCTTTTCAGAGTTCTATTATCTGTAACCCCCCTTTGTGTAACTTTCTGGGCTATAAAGCTGGGCTGCAGGAAAGCTGGGGGGCTGTCTTGTTCCCGCCGTTTTGGGAGGGAGAGGCAGCCCGGCCGGTGGAAATAATAAGCTTGCTTTAATTTGATTTTAATTGGAGTCAGTGGTCTTTTCTTGTGTCCTGGTCTAACAGTGAGCTGCTATAAACATGAACGTGGCTGTGTCACTGTATGATATCCTCACTAATATGAGGTTGTAAACCTCTATTTGTTTACATGATCCATATGAGTGATGTTTTTTCCATCCTTTCATGTTCATTCTGTGGAATTAATTGGCTAGGAGGTGAGACAGCATACTGTTGGGTCTTGATTTTTAAACCAATCTGCCAGTCTATGTCTTTTGATTGACATTAACATTCAAGGTTATTATTGAGATGTGATGTGTACTCCTTGACATTTTGGTTTATTTCTATTTTTTCATATGACTTATTTCCTTCTTTGATTGATGATTCTTTTAGTGCATTTCTGTCCTTTGCTCATTTTCATTTTTTTTTTCATTTTATCCTCATGTAATATTTTCTTGAGAATATTCTGTAGTGCACACTTTTAAAAAGTTATAGATTCTTTAACTTTTGTTTATCATGGAAGGTTTTTATTTCATCTTCAAATCTGAAACTTAGGTTTAGTGGGTCTGGGTTGAGAAGTCAGCTGAAATCCAAACTGTTGTGCCCCTATATATAATTTGATATTTTTCTCTCATGGCCTTTAAAATTTGATCTTTATATTTTATGTTAGTCATAATGTGACTTGGTGTGGGTCTGTTGTAATTTTGTACATTTGGGGTCCTGTAAGCCTCTTGTATTTGATTTTCCATTTCATTCTTTATGTTTAGGAAATTTTCTGATATTATGTCATTGAAAATATTGTGCATTCCTTTAGTTTGTATCTCTGCACCTTCATCTATCCTGATAAATCTTAAATTTGGTCTTTTAATGTTATCCCATAATTCTTGGAAGTTATGCTCATGGTTTCTCATATCTTCTCTGCATGGTTAATTTTCAAGGTGATATAGTTTCTCTTCATCTGTTGGTGGGTACTTTCCATTAATTTTTCCTTGGGTTTTAAAATTCATTTTGAGGATTTCTGCTTGATTTCTTTTCAAAATCTGTTTCTTTATTGAAGTGATCTTTCATCATCTGAAATTTATCTCTGATTTCACTCTTTGCATCACCTTTACATTGTGGATCAGTCCAACTATGTACATTCTAAACTCCTTCTTTGATATTTCTTTTACTGTGTTGTCAATGGATTCTGTTACTGGAGCATGGTGGTTTGTTTGGGGCAATTTGTTCCCTTGTTTTTTTCATGTTGTTTTTATGTCTTCCCAGTTAGCACTACGGATCTGAGGCAGTACAGTGTCCAGTATCTTGCCTTTAAGGGAGAGAACAATATTAACAGCACCCAATGCAAACCATATGCAGCCTCTTAACAAAATAGCTCCTATTAAGACATCTAGAGTTTTGTCACAATAAGCAGAAATAATGGTTCAATTATTGTTCATAGTATAAACTGTAAGTTTGTAAAAAGGTTTTACAATTTCAACTGGTGGATAAAGAGAGAAATGGTAGGATATGTTTAGGAGGAAGGAAAAGAGAAGTTAGAAGTAAAAATTCATAGAAAGAGTGAAAGAGGTATTAATAGAGGCTATCTGTTAAAAGTAGAAAAGAAAGAAAGATTCCAGGGAGACAGATAAGTGAGAGGAAAAATATATACAGAGTAGAGAGAGAGAGAGAGAGAAATATAAAAATACAGAAGAAAACTGTAATATACTATTCAGACATCCCAGTCCTCAATAAACTGATTCATAAAAATTCTTGGTTTTAAAAATGGTAGAGAAGTAAAAGGGAAAGAAATAATAATTTAAAAATTTTTCTCAATGAAAAATTGAACAACTGTTTCCCTTGGAGTTCAAGTTTTTTAGCTTTCCTTCTCAGCCGATATGTGTGGTAGTCTGGAGATTGATGGTAGCTCTGGTCTGGTGGGTGCTAAACTGGCTGGCTCAGCAAGCTGATAGCAAGATACCCTAATACCCTTTATCAAACTTCTGATCCATTATAGCCAACCTTGTCTATCCCCACATACTTTAGGACTCATGGAGCTGGGGACAGCCTTGCTCTCTCTGGCCTCTCTAACCTGTGATTCCCCTTAGTAAAATACTCCCAGTTTCTGACCTTTCCACAGGATTGCTAACTCAGATTGGACCAAGCAGATCTAGCTGTAAACTCACAGATCTGGGTTTCAGTTTCTTTAGGCTCTGCTGTGTTGCAGACCCATGATCTCAATGTTGTTTTAATTTACACACAAAGATGTGACCATGTGATGCAGCAGTAAGATTGTGGCCACCAGCACATACAGTAAGATCTCAGCTACAACTAAACCTCAAGGCACTTTGATTTGGGTCCTCCAGGCCTGTGTCCCCAGATGTAGGTGGTTGGGACTCAAGATGGCAACAGCAAACTTGCTGGCACCCTGATATCAGACTTCCAGTGGTAGCTGAAATGATACAATGGGCTGGAGGAGGTAGGAATCAGGGCATGCTTTGGAGCATGTATTGTATCTGCTTTCTGATCACCATATGAGCCATTTCCCTCTGCTCTCCTTTCCTGCCATGATGTTCAGCCTCACCTCAAGATCCAAAGAACTGAGCTGGACTTCTATGGACTAAGACATCTAAAACCATGAGCCCCCAAACAAACCTTTCCTCCTTGAAGTTGTTCTGGTCAGGTCCTTTAGTCACAGCAGCAAAATAGCTGACTAAAACAACCAGTGTCCCGAGAGAGAAGAGGCTGGGTGCAAGGAAACCTGCAGGCACCCTAAGAATGGACCTCCAGGCTTTCACATGGCAGCAGCTGTAGCAGCCTTGCTTTTTAAGTTTTGTGATTTTGGTTATTTACTGATTCATTTCATTGACAAATTAAATTTCATTATTTACTAAGTATTGGTATTTTAAAATATAAATACATGATGAAATAACTAAATCTAGGGGCTGGGGCTGGGGCTCAGTGGTAGCGCACTCACCTAGCATGCATGATGCACTGGGTTCGATCCTCAGCACCACATAAAAATTAAAAACAAATAAATATTGTGTCCACCTAGAACTAAAAAGTAAATTAAAAAAAAAGAAAGAAATGACTAAATCTAGCTAATTGTCAAATTTATTATTTCATATAATTATCATTTTAGTGCTTAGAAAACATTGCAATTATTCTACTACCATTCATCAAGAATACAATACATTAGTTAGGTGTGGGGGTACAAGTCTGGAATCCCCACAACTTGAGAGGTTGAAGCATGAATATCCTAAATTCAAAGTTACCTTTAGCAACTTAGTAGGGCCATAAGTTAATTAGTGAGATGCTGTTTCAAAATGAAAAACAAAAAAAGGGCTTGGAATGTTGCTCAGTGGTTAATTATTTCTGGTGTTAATACAATATGAATATTTCATATTAAAAAATAAAATAAATGTGCACAAAAACATGAGTCATATGAAATTTTAAAGATTTACTGGCAAGAAAAAGTCATATAGCAATATACAATTCATTTTTACTGGAATGATGTATCATAAAACACCTTTTCCATAGGATTTGTAAGACAAAAAAAAATCATCATAAACCTTTAATGTGTATGCAATTAAAAAAAAAAAAACCTATGCCAGGGCTCGGGTTGCGGC
Organism: Marmota monax; assembly: GCF_021218885.2. Classification (NCBI taxonomy): domain Eukaryota; kingdom Metazoa; phylum Chordata; class Mammalia; order Rodentia; family Sciuridae; genus Marmota; species Marmota monax. The sequence goes on along the minus strand of NW_026692069.1, from coordinate 172,335 downwards.
TTAGTGGTAGAGTGCTTGCCTTGCATGTGTGAGGCACTGTACTGGGTTCTCAGCACCACATATAAGTTAGTGAATAAAATAAAGGCCCATCAACAACAACTATAACAAAAAAATAAATAAAAACTAAAAACATAACTGTGCCATCAATAAAATAATTTTAAAAGAACATATAAATATACTAAATTTTGTCATAAAATTGAAGTTAATTTATTGCCAGTTTAAAATATAGTATAATTTTTAAAGACTTTTATAAAATCCCAACGTAAATGATAAAACAAATATACGTAGAATGAAGTGAAGTGAAAGAGAGATCAAAGAATTTCACCATAAAAATCAGTGGACCACAAGTTAAAGCAATAAGAAAACAAGATAAAAGAAATAAAAGAAGCAAGGGAAACTTACCAAAAAAACCCCAAAACAAAACAAAACAAAAAAACTATATGCAGTCTACAGGAGACTCCGAAATCTACGGATACAATGTGAAGGCAAAAGCAAATAAAAATATTACACAACAATGACCAAAACCTGATGTAGCAATAATTATCATGTACAAAACATACTTTAAAACAAAAACTTAGGAATACATTTTATCCCCAAAGTAATTTTATTGGCAATATAAACAAAAATAAAAAATAAGAAAGAAACTTAATTTTATTGGCAACAGAAAAAAGGAACAGGCATATTTTAATTCATCTCACACTGCCCTAATTTGTGAAATATTGGAAACTGCCATAAAATCATAAATGTAGGTAAAAAAATGAAAGCATTACTGATTGATGTGAGGAAACCTGCACTTTAACATGAAATTATCTTATAAAATAAAACACAGAGAAGGAAAAAAAAGAAAAAAGAAATTTAACTAACAAAATTCTGAATAACCATGGATGTATTATTTTATAAACTCCTATATAACTACAATTTTCAACTATGACTATTTACCCAAAGTAAGCAGCCATTGTAAAGCACTGACATTCATTATATCGCCAAAAAAAAAAAAAAAAAATCTGCAGGAAATCCATTATAATATTCAAAGGCGCTCTAATAAGGCAATTTCAATGAATAAATAAATACGTAATAAATAAATATGTAATATTAGAGAATCTGCTTTATGACACTAATATATTACAATTGCTCCATGTAGAGGTCTCCAGAAACGTGCATGGATTTCTGAGAGACTTCCACCAAATAATGAAAATGCCATCAGATGATGCTGACCTCACAAACAAAAGAGACTGTTTGGGCAATTAATTTGAACATATTGGGACATCAACCCAGGAGAAAGAGGAGACTAAAGAAGTTGAAAGCATGCTAAACACAGAGCATCTAGAACAACAAGAGAGATAAACATAAGCTTCTGGAAAACAATTTCTGTGGCATAATAACTTCTCCACCATCATTTGGAAGTTTGGCTTCCTCCTTGGCTTTTGGATCTCTTACCTGTGTCCTCTGCTTCTTGAATTTCTATCCACTTGGGAATATGTATGGCTCAGGGCTCTCTCCTTTGCTCCAGAGGAGGGTGCCCAAATAGAGCTTAGAGATAATAAGATGTGTTCATTGAATTCTTCCTGTGATTACTGATGCTTAATAGTAGTACTGATGATACCACAAAGGGAAAAAATTATACTTTGACACGTAGGTTAAATCATTGTATATCACTGAATTACTGTAAGTAGCACTAATCTAAAGTGAAGGGTATATATCACCTCAAGAAATGAAGAGATAAAGGACTAAAAGAAATGGAACAAACTGCCCAATCCTTTTTCTTGAAGGCAAAAATCTTAAACTCATTAATGAAAAAAAAGAATCTCCCAAAAGATATTCTGCAAGGGAAGAAAACTATATAATTAGGAATGCTGAAGGGAAGCTCTGCTCACCCAGGAAGACCAGGTTTCTGTAGGTCTCCAGCATCACATCTCTGTATAAATTCTGCTGAGCAGGCTCCAGGCATTCCCATTCCTCTTCAGAGAAATCAATAACCACATCCCCGAATGTCAACAGTTCCTGAAATAAGAATAAGTCAATTAATAGCACATTGACCATTTGATCATTCACAGAGCTTCAAAGCTGACTGAAGATGAAATGAGAGTTAGTAGAACTGCTGTCAAGAAAGTGGGTGATTTTAATTATTCAAGAAAATACATTGTAACAGTGATATTCTCTATTATTTAACACTGACATAAGAGTGTCAATAGCCCCCCACCCCAAGTGAATATACTCCACTTTTATAAAATAAAATGTAAACTTAAGGCATTAACACAAGAATATACATTTTAATTGAGATTTAATATATAATATAAATTGTCTACTTCTCAGACAAGAAAGTTATGGTAAAAAAGGTAATAACATTAAAATATTAAGTATATAACCATAAATCAGAGATTTACTAAAATGCAGACTCTGATTCAGTGGTTATTGGATGGGAACTGGTTTTCTGAATATGTACAGTATTCCAATCTAGTGATATTAGTGCCAGAGGGCCGAGACACTCTTGAATAGCAATTAGGTATCCCACTATAGGAAAAAAAATAATTAATGAATTTGAGTTCAAGTATTTTAAGGGATTTATGTACTTTTATTAGAATACCAATTACCAGCAACAATCCTTTTTAGCTATTTCAAATACATACTTCATGTCTTAATGCAGAAACCCAAAAGATGTGATAGCTGTAGTGGTACTCCTCCTTTATCACATTTGTCAAATATCCAGTAAATGGTAGAGCCTGATTTTTACCCAAGTTTATTTGGCCTGTAACTCAGTAAAAAAAGGAGTATTAAAGTCAAGACAAAATGTGAATGTTAGAAGAAGAATTTTTATAGCATGGCAGTGATTACAAATGAGAAGACTAATGAAAGTATTCAAGAAGAAACATGATCAGATTGATCAAATGATATTTAGGTTTCACGTACACACATACAGAAATGTCAACTTCACACATTAAAAACAATTTTTCATGTAAATTAAAATAAGAAGCATATTCTGCTTTGTAACACATATAAACTAATTTGGGATGGATGCTATTTTAAAAGACACTATTGAGATACAGATAATTAAAGATAGTAAATAAAATAAGAGCTACATTTACTTGGTCTTTTCATTTTTTCCCTGTTGTTGAAATTTTATTTTGAGGTATACTTTGTAATTTTCAGACAACTGGAAAGATATAACTCTTGTCTCATTCACAGAAAATGCAAGGAGGTTATGAGGTTTAGGTCTGTGAGCTGGAGGTAGAATAAAATGAAAGCCTACAAGACCGTGGTCTGCTTCGGGAGCTCCAGTAATAAAGTCAGTACTCTGGTAAACAAAAGGCAGAGGCTATATTCACCCAAAGCAAAACATAAGGAAAAACTACTCAGAAAAAAAGAGTTTCTGGATCAAATATGATTGTTCAAGTAGATTATTTAGAAAAATCCTACCAAGATGCCTACAAACAGAAAAAATTAATTTTATGGAGTTAATTTGGCTGACAGCATTTATACCAAGCAAATGAGGCTAAAACAGTTGTAGAACAAATAGAACAAATTTTAACAAAGTTGCATCAACATAAAAGGTCATATCATCAGTGCTGTAATATCAGTGGCCATCAAAACAAAATGACATAATAAGAATTGCAGTAGACTTTCTTTGGCATTCTAAAGATTGAGTCATTTCTAATCATTCTGTTTGTTCAGGACATACTAATTTCTTAGGGGAAACTAATGTACATTTTACTAACACTGTGTATGTAGAGATGATGGAGCATCCAGATGGAAAGTAAACAAAGCATGGTTCCATTCTTCAGCAACATCTAATGACCCCAAAACATGTCCAATAGGAATCTAGGATACCAAGATTTTCCAATATCCATTTACCAAAAAGAAAATCTTTTCAATCCTGTAGGCTTGGCATGGCTTAGACGAAAGTGTAAGAACTGAAGGCTCCTGGTATAGGGGGTATATATGCGCACATATATTTTAAACAGATAATGTTGTTTACCATGAGAAGAGAAGGAATCAAAGTGGCTAAAACATGTTAAACACAAACCTGATTGATAGAAAATTACAGGTGTGCATATTTCAAATATAAGGTAGTTTGGGAGAACAATACAATGCCACACCTGATGTGGACCACTTACCTGGAAACCAACTACATTGTTCTCTTCCTTCTCTAAACTTCCTTCTCAGGAATGACTGCTTACAATTCAAACCCATAAATGCATGGGTCTCAAGAAACAAAATACATGGGTCTCAAGAAACAAAATACATGGGTCACAAAGACCTTTTATGGTAGCCTCAAGATTAACTTAACTACAAGTCACAGAGCTCAGATCTCTATGTTTCCCAATTTTATTCATTTAGTTTTAGATGAGAAAGGACCCATTACTTAATGGTAAAGGTATTCACACTCAGTAGGATTTTGTTTTGTACCAGTGGTTGCTGGGATCCAGGGGATATATACAGATTTACCAGTAGCAACATTCATAGTTGTAATAAAATTCATTTTACATTTAGTTATTTTTACTTTTTATTTTAAAACACATTCTCCCTAAGCTTCCACGTTTGATCTCCAAATGTTATCTTTTTTTGCATTAGCCTCCTGAGAAGATGGCATCTTAGACATGCACTACCCACCATGCCTGGCAAAACTCAGTGTTTATGTCTACAGGAGGCAACAAATGTGTAAAGCACTTATATTTCATTCCTCAAGAGGGAAAAACAAAAGCATCCATCTTTTTCAGAAAATAAAAGTAAAATTTTGTTGCTATCTTCATGATAACAAATAATGTGCTAAAAAGTAAATCATATAAATGACTCTAGGATTTGCCAAAACTTATATCACATGATTTAGTATTAAGCTCAAAAACCCAGATCAATGACTTATTGACAGTCACAGGCTTTCATGGATAAGAAGCTGATAACTTGGTAAATTTGAAATTCAACTATGTTGCTGCCCCTCAATTTTTTAAAACTGTATTCATTTTTTTTCTGCAGCCACAATGGGAGAGATATTTTCCCTATTTACTATTTCTGGTAGAATTTCCAAAGCTAAACCCTGGAATTTCACTTGAAATCACTCCCAAAATACAGAGCCATGGAAAAAACCCAAAGAAGACTCTGAAGAAGAAAGGTAAAAAAAACATTTAAATACAGTAATGTAAGGCTGACTTCCTTTACTAAAATCCTACTCTGTCCTATACCTTTGGAGACAAGGACCAAGCTCTCATTATCAAATTTGGTTGTATGAAGAAAACCAACAGTGACCTGTTCAAGCATTCTTAGGTAGGTCTGGCACTGTGAGTAATCTCACATCCACACTGAGGATACAAGGTGGCTGATCATCTCATTGACAGTTGAGTGTGGAGAATTAAGAGACAGGTAAGTTTGTCTCAGGTTGTCCTGGAGGAGCTGTTTTTTTAAATAAAGAGAGGGTCTGAGCGGCCTTCCCAGAAGCTGCCAAGGCTCCTTGGTTTCTGGGATCTCTTGATTCTCTCCCTGAATGTTGTGGGTTGCTCCACCTTGGGTCTACTATAGAAAAAAGGAAACTAAATGCAGTAAAGTGATGCCAAATTGGACATCCAACAAGCTCCCCAAGTGTGCACACTGAGACCCTTGATTCCACACATCTGGCCCCCTATGGGGGAAAAATCCTGATCCCTGGGGACATCTATGGGATCATTGGTGTCAGAGTTGTGCTTCAATGAGAGTAGGAAACTTAGGAGATTTTCCCCCTGTCAGCTCTGTTTTAAAGGCTCCCTTCTGTTGGTCCTAGTTTGGGGATCTCTTCTGGTTGTCTCCATGCTTTTGATTGAATGTTGCTGGCCCTATAAGACATGGGCAATGCTGCATTGATCTCACCTGCAGACTCTTGAGAAAAATCCTGTCTGAGAGGGCCAAAACTAGGTATAAGCCAGTACAAAAATAGCTGATGTTTTACTGTAACCATCAGATCACTGAATGACTTTCTTAATTATTATGATCTTGCTATTGGAATTGGTCTGTCAGAGATAGGTAAATAGAAGAAATAATATAAGTGCAGGTATTCACGCAGTTGCATGAGGAGTCTGAGTGGCCTGAAACAAGATGGTGGTGTAGAAAGGCACTGCCTCTGGTGTGCAAGGATAGCAAGACACCAGAAAACAAAAGTGTGCCCAGCACTGTTTCTCAGCCCAGTCCCAGGCAGCTGCAGATCAACCCACTGTGGGTCAGAAAAACCAGCCCTATGTCAGAAGAAAAATCCCAGATAAGCTTCTGGGGTTTAGAGAAGTAAGTGAAGAGGATGTGGCCTATGCCATGTCTTCAGCCTCCTTTGCCTAAGCTGGGAAAAGATACATACACACCAAAAAAAAGACATGGCAGGGGGTGTTGTAACCACTAAATTATGACTTGGGGACAAGGGATGGTCCCTGCTTTGGGATTTCAAGGACAACTCATTTGCTCAGAAGACACTCATCCCCAAGGCAAAGCCATTTTCCCTATGACAGTACCCCATCACCCTAAATGTTTAAGAAGATGGACAGCATAAGCAATGGCATAAAGAAAAAAAAAAAAAAACAGGTCTGGATAAAAGTAAATGGCTAGAGGGAATAAAAACAAAACAAAACAAAACAAACAAACAAAAAAAAACCCGTGACCTTTTGGGCCCTGGACTAGCCAGGCTCTAGTGAAGCAGCAGGGCTTATGCCCATATAGATATAAGGCCAGCTTAGATGAAGAGAGGCAAAGCCTCCAGTGCAAACTCCCCCAACTTTTGTGTCATAATCCTCTTCCCTAGTGCCTGAAAGTACATGGCTCTGAATGAAGTCCAGACTTTTGTACACAGACCTCAGCATATACAATGGCCCCCTCAAGTCCCCATTTATGAAGGCATCTGCTTCTTGGTCCTGCTGGTTTCTGCAGAAGGAAGTCCCTAAAAATATCTGTTTGGACTAGCTGTTGTTGTGCATGCTTGTAATCCCAGCAACTTGTGGGGCTGAGGCAAAAGGATTAGAAGTTTGAGCCAGCTTCAGCAAATTAGGGAGGCCACAGAAAACTTAGAGAGGCTCTAAACAACTTAGGGAGATCCTGTATCACAATAAAGCATAAAATTAGTATATATGGCTGAGTGTTTAAGGGACCCTGGATTTAATCCCTGGTACAGTACAGTCAATGTGACCTTCATTGGACAGAGTACCCTGTACATAGGAAAGAAGCTCTGATGGGTAGAAGGGGAAAACTGACACACTCCCCTCAAAGCTAATTGATAATTTCTTTAAGGTAATGCCTGGTCAGGACAACCCATTTTTCTGTGTTCTTCATCAAGCTGTGGTGCTGCTCATACAGAAGTATGGGTGCCAGCTGAATGTTGGGAGGGTAGGGAGATTCAAAACCACCTTATCAGACAGTCCAAATGTCAATCTCAAAAAAACCCATGACACTTTAAATCAACAAACCCTGTTGCCAGCAGATGCAATGAGCATGACTCCTCAGAAAGCTTGGAGACTCTTCACAAGTGCTTTTATCTTCAGTAGCCTATCATTGAGCCAGACTGGGCCCCTTCACTGATAGAAGCAAGTTCAGGGTCAATGGCCAGTGAATACCTGGATACTTTGCAGTCAAGGAATAACTGATATTTAAAGCTGAGGCCCTGCTGCTAAAACATCAACCCAGAAAAGCAAGCTAATTTCTCTGACAAGAGCTCTCACTGACCAAAAGAAAGAAGGTAAGCATTTACATTGACTCAAAATATGCTCTCATGAGAGTGTAGGCACATGGAGCTATCTTCAAGGAAAGAGGAGCCCTTGCAGCTAAGAACAATGCATTAAGCATGCCCTTGAAAATACTGGCATTAATATAGGCTGTGGGCACACCAAAGCAGGTAGCAATCATACACTATCCTGGTCATCAGAAGATTGACATCTAGATGACCTAGAGAAATTGGGCTGCAACTGAAAGGGCAAGAAAGAACAAACTGTTTATTAGGGCCTTGAATCTCAGCTTGAATCAGACAATGCAAACCTTTTCATACTCAATCTTTCATAGCTCAACATGTAAGGAACACATTGCATATCCAAAGAAAGTTACATGCACTCTGGAGACCCCAATGAACAGGAAAATAGAAAAGACAAATCTCACCTTAAAAATAATGTGATCTAAGGCTGGGGTTGTGGCTCAGTGGTAGAGTGTTCACCTGGCATGCATGAGGGACTGGGTTCAATCCTCAGCACCATATTAAAAAATCAATAAATAAAACAAAGATATTGTGTCCACCCACAACTAAAAAATATATATTAAAAAAATGGGGTCTAAATTATGTCAAGAAACCCATGTGCATTGTGAATAGGTGTCTTTCAAATGCTCTCCACTAAACAGTATTCATAGCAGCTGGATTAAATAGAACTCACAAAGAAACAGTGTATTAGAGATCCTTTCTTACACCATGATGGGATAGCAGAAAATAGGGCAATAGCACAACACCCGCAACAAAAACTTAGTTAAAATAGTATGTACAACCATCAGTCAAAGAAACTGATGTACAAGAACATGTTTCTTCCAGGTCACCTTTAAGAATTGCCCCTCGTCCCTTCTAGTAAAAATGCAAAAGGAAAAATTATAACAACTGGTAAATACCTTCTATTCTAGGAACCCCTTCACCACCTAGTTTGTGGAGAAAACAGCTTAGAGATATAGTCACCCGTTTTTTTGTTTTTAATAAAAATTGACTGTGGGAAAAATAAAAATAACATTTGCTGTTCTGCCTCTATGAAACCTACACCAGGGTATTCCTGTGTTCTTCAGAGTATCCAGCTGCTCCCAAAAGAACCTCCATCTCCAAAACTCAATGATTTATTATTTTAAAAACTCTATGATTTATTATAAAACTTACTTTAAAAAAATTCTCCCTCTCCACCTTTGAAACCATGAGAGGAGAAAGGTTAACCCTCTTCTTGTTCTAGGTCAATGATCCCTCCTTCAGCTCTTGCACCACAGGAATGAAAAAAATCAAGAGTTCAGGGCTGACACCAGAAGATCTAAGAAGTGGCTACCTCTTAAGAACACAAGTATAATATAACTCCTGATAGGGCACAGTTAGAGTATAGACTTTTTGTTAAAGGCACATTTTTCCCTAGAGTAGTTAGAATCACAGCCTCTGGGACAGGATTCCTCTCTGTTTCTTCTTGAACATCACAGCAATAAAACTTATTTTTTTCCATTTCCTCAAAACTTTTTCCTGGGCTGGGGATGTGGCTCAAGCGGTAGCGTGCTCGCCTGGCATGCGTGCGGCCCGGGTTTGATCCTCAGCACCACATACAAACAAAGAAGTTGTGCCCGCCGAAAACTAAAAAAGAAAAATAAAATAAAATATTAAAAAATAAATAAATAAATAAATAAACTTTTTCCTCATTATTGGATCAGCAATGGGGACAAGGACAGAAAGCAAGTGCTTCTCTAAGTAACTCAGAGATGCTTGCTTTCCTAGTATGTCAATGCATCTTTAAAATAAAATTACTTGTTACCCAAATCTGAATGACATATATGACAGTGTACGGTATCATTAAAAATTATACCCTCAAAAAGGTCATTAAATTCACCATTCCATCAAAACTTTTTCTGGTCTCATGGAGGGCCCTAACATGCTTGATGTGAGAAGAATGTGACAGCAGTAGGGGAGGCTCCTGAGAGAGAGCAGGCCTCAACAATATCATTTTATAGGTTCAAAAGTTGGCCTCAGTTTACAACTTCTTCTTTTGGAGTGGCTAAAATCCACCTGTATCTTGCCTCTTAGGAAATATCGTCTTTCTACTACTATTGATAAAATACATAACTTAGCCAGGCACAGTGGCAGATTCTTGTAATATCAAAGGCTTGGGAGGCTGAAGCAGGAGGATCATGAGTTCAGAGCCAACCTTAGGAACTTAGAGAGGTCCTAAGTAACTCGGTGAGACCCTGTCTTTAAATAAAATATAAAAAGGGCTGGGGATGTGGCCCAGTTATTAAGCACCCCTGGGTTCAATCCCCAGTACCAAAACCAAAAAACCAAAAAAACAAAACAACAACAACAAAAAACTTAGATGGCATGGTGGCACATACCTATAGTACCACTGGCTCAGGAGGTGGAAGGAGGAGGGTCACTGGGTTCCAGGCAAGTCACAGTAACTTGGTGATGCCCTAAGCAACTAGCAAGACTGTCTCTAAAGAAAATATGAAAAAGGGCTGGGGATGAGGCTCAGTGGTTAAATGCACCCAGTACCCAAAACAAACTAACAAACAAAAAACATAGCTCATAAAAAACTGAGCTGGAAATTAGTGAACATGTTTTTCAAATTGACAAACTTGGAGAGGGGGGTGTACTGGTGGGTTGAACACAAACATGCTCGACTGTAGGGAAAAGTCAGGTCATCCTGCCAAATAGGAAATTCTTCCCACAAATATCCCTACCATGAAATACTGTGTTGTACCCTTGTATCTGCATGAAGTGAGTTTTGCCCTGGAAATACCCTGGAAATAAAAATTTAGAAATGATCTTCCTATTTCTTTGGAATACTTTAATCTCCCTTCACAACTCTGAAGATCCAAAGAACAAGGATCATCTTTGCCTTTTCTTTCATTACTAGAAGATAAATGGCTGACAAACAATGTGTCTGCAAGGAATTGAAGCTAGAGTTTGGGGAAGATAATCCCAATGCCCCAATCCATTATCTCCTTAGATGAAACCTACACCTGTGTATTCCTGTGTTCTTCAGGGTATCCAGCTGCTCCCAAAAGAGCCTCCATCTCCAAAACTCAAGCTGCTCTGTAGAAAGAGAGGAGTACACAGAGCCTGATATTCTCTAGGAACTCTAAGGGATAAAGCACCTGTAGGAACCTAGGTCAGTCTCATGCAGGTTTTAAAAGCAAGACAAGGAAAAGATATTGCAGTGACTGAGGAAATTCCACCTTGTCAAGTTTCCTAAGGGGAGACACAACAAAAGCACATTCTAATATGCCAACTGTGCCTAGAGAGGATAAATGGAAAAGAGGTACAAAGATGTTTAAAATCCAAGTGTCAGGTGATTATACTCTGCTTTCCTGTCATATGAATATTCATTTTTAAAATGTCATAAATAACTCAATAAAAATGAATTAAAATATTTTGTCATTTGAAATGTAGCATAGGCAAATATGTAAAAAGTAGTGAACTGAAAGGAGGAATACAGCATTTAGAAAAAGCATGTTCTCCATAGATTTGGAAAGCATGGTACAGAATGGATGACCTCAGTGTAGAAAAGAGTGACAAGGAATGCTACAGACTACAGCTACTCCAAATTTGAATCCCTTACATGGGTGAGGATTCTCCCAGGATCCCCTGCCTGTCTTCATCACCCATTCTGGGCCAGTGTGAGGTATAGAGAAGGAGCTGCACAAAGATGACTCAATTGGGCACAGGACAAAACAACCAGGGCCCTGGCTGCCAGTCCAGCCTAACCATAAGGCCTCAAAAAACAAAACACTAAGCTGTCCTAGCATTGAAATGGAATTCAGATACGATCCCTGACCTTAGAAAAGCCCAGGTTCCCACAGCCAGTTCTGGCTGCTTCCAAACAACCCGCTGCAGACATAACCATTTCCTGGTTTCTGGTGTGTCCAGGCAACATGTGTACAAATCTTCCAGTACCTGAAAGTCAGAGTGACAAAGCCACTCACATATCAGAGAACCTGAAGATGTATTCAGAGATTTGCTTGAGCCAGAGACAAAATCTTCCACATTATGAAGCCCACATCCTATTATCTGACTATGCCTCTGATTGGATAATAATCACCTCATCAACCAGGAGTGAACAAAACTACAGGCTCAGATACCTCTCGCCCCAAGTGGCATGTGAAGAAATCCGAACTCTGGCTACAGAACACAAGATTGCTAGGTTGTTGGGTACAATCCCTTTCAAACACAGCTTCCTACTTCCTACTTTGAAGAATAGCTGAACTTGCAAAGGGACAAGTGAAGTTCACCTGGAATCTAAGGTTATATCCATTTACCAATAAGACTATCAATAACATATATTCACAAATGTAAATAATACAGGCAAATTAAATTTAATTTTCAAGTTTTATAACCTTTGTGTTTTGGTAGTGCATGTGCATGTGTGTGTGCGTTTGAATCAAGGGGAAGTTTGTCGCTGAGCTATATCCCCAGTCTTTATTAAGATTTATCTTGAGACAGGGTCTCACTAAGTTATTGAGGCTGACCTCAAATTTTTGATACTCCTGTTGCACCCAAGCAAATGGGAATACATGCATGAGCCACCACACCCAGCTCATCCTCTCATAATTTAAAGAGTGAGTTTGATCTCTACAAAAGGAGACAGCACTGTCCATGAAACTGAGCCACATGTGTAACTTTGAAATTGTAGTGGTCACATAAAAATTAAAAGAAACAAGTGAAATAAATTGCAATAATACCTTTAACCCAACATATCCAAAATATTTTCATTGTAATATGTGACCAATATAAAATTATTAATTACTTTTACATATTTTTGGCACTAAACCTTCAAAACTCACTCTATGTTTTAAGCTTCTATGACTTCTCAATACAGACCAGGTACATTCAAGTGTTCCACATCTCCAGGTGGCAAATTGTAATGGGGGTTTGTTGAATAGCTATCAAGCATAATAAGCCACCCTCAAGCTTAACAGTTCATGATTGAAATTGTTAGATCACCTTAAGACATATGTAGACTGGGCTTATCTAGGCTACTCTTCTAGACTCAGCTGGGCTCCATCAGTCCTATGTTCTGCAATTTAACTTGGTGGATCTGCTTCTGGGGGACAGTTGGCAGTCCCCTGGGACACTTTCATTCTCCTCCTCATGGCATCTTATCCTTCATAAATCGAATGTAGGCTTGTTCCCATGGAGTTAGTGGGGTTTGGAAAAGGAAAGACAAAAGCACTGAAGACATTTTTAGGCCTAGGAATAAAACTGGTACACTGCTATACTCACTGCATTCTGTTGGTGAAGTACATGAGCATTTTAGATGAAAAGCTCAGAAGGAGATTATGCCACTCAAAGGGAACAGCTATAAAAAGAACAATGCCAAGGGGGTGGATATTAGAAAACATAAAGAAATGTAGCTGTGTCTGCAATCCTTCATTCTGACTTTCTTTTCAGATGAAGTCTGAGTTTTCCAAATGAAGAAAACTTTCCCAATTCCACAGTAACCAAAAAGCAACTTAGTGAAAACCTTTCTCACATGAAAAAACAATAAACAAACAAACAAATAAATAAAAAAATAAAAATAACAACATTAAAGGCCCTGTAGAGACAACTCAGTACTAAAGCACTCTTATACTGAAAAAATAAGTAAGTAAATAAATAAAAACAAGGCCACTTACCAAATTGGGGCCAAAATAAAAAGATGTAGGGAGCCACCCAAAGACATAGGGCACAGATAAATTTCTCATAATATTAAAATCCATAAGATGAGCAAACATGTCCTACTCTAAAACAAAAACCAAATGCTACGGTTATTCTAAGATACTGAATTTGGGGCAAATCAATCATATTTAACATTTACATTGATATATGATGTGCATACAAAACATACAGAAAGCATGCATGTATTTGTATAAAAGCATGCATTTATACAAATGGTTTATTATATGAATTTTTTAAAAAAATATATAAAATAAAGTAAATAGTACAATATACCTACCACCTAGACGCAGCATCTGCTCATTATGTGCCATTTTCCCTTCCCCTGTGTGCCTACCCACTCCCCAGCCAAACCTCACCTTATTTACTTTTGGGTGAGTTCATGTGTACACATATTGAATATAACAAATATTAACCGTGTTGTTTTGACAAACACACCAATAAAACCTTACAGTGTTTAAGCACTGAATATTTAAAATATTTCAAGAAAAATATCTGTGGATATTCCCAGTCAAATTTTATCCCTCCACATGCAAGTTACTATTAGAATTTTTGGGGCTGGGGATGTGGCTCAAGCCGTAGCGCGCTCGCCTGGCATGCGTGCGGCCCGGGTTCGATCCTCAGCACCCCCACATACCAACAAAGATGTGTCCGCCGAGAACTAAAAATAAATATTTAAAAAATTCTCTCTCTCTCTCTAAAAAAAAAAAAAAAATTTAAAGAATTTTTGAACCATACATTTGTTGTGCCTGAAATCATACAATAAGCATGATTTTAGGTCTAGCTGAATCAGCACACAATGTTGGTGAGATTCAACTGGGGTGTGTGCTTCAGTAACATGCTCCTTTGTAATGCTGAGCAGTGTGTTATTGTGTGAATGCATGACAATGTGTCATTTCACTTCAGTATTACAAGATATCTAGGTTACTTCCTGGTTTTCACCATTAGAACTGGAGGGCCTAAGCACTTTTTAAAAAAATACCTGCTCTATTCTTTTTAATTTCTTACCAGTATTTAAATGACATAGCTATTGATTTTTACCCATTGCTCTATGGATTACAATATGTATCTTAACATATCATAATTTTATAGTTATTATAGTATCAATTTAATAATTAAATTAATATAATAATATTATATTAGACTGTTTTTCTTCTATCCTTTAGCATAAGAATCAATATACAACATACAGTATAAATTCCACAATATAGTGTTATAATTTTTGTTCTATATCATCATAGGTTCAAAGAAATTAGGAGAAAAATGTATTAATGAATGTTAAAGAGAATTCACATGAAGCTAGATAATATAATATTCTCACTTGTTTCACCCACAAGTATTGTAATCATCAGTGAAGAATGCCTACAGGAGATATTCCTACACTATTTGATTGGTGACTTTGTATTGTGTATAAATCCCCTATATATTTTTTTAAAAATATGTTTTAGTTGTAGATGAACATAATACCTTTATTTTATTTATTTTTATGTGGTACTGATAATCAAACCCAGTGCCTCACACATTCTAGGCAAGCACTCTACCATTGAGCCACAATCCCAGCCCCAAAGCGCCTGTATTTATTTGGAATTTTTCTCTAAGGATGATTTGTCCCTACTTTGTTTTCTTCCTACCTTCCTTATGTTTTAATGAATGTTAATTCATTGATATTTGCTTTACTTGGGTGAGAGCAAAGCAATGTGATTATTTATTCTGTGTCCAACATTTTTAAAGTTTGGGTCATAGAGGGACTTTTTTATATTTTTTAAAAATATATATATTCAAAACTTTAATTTATTTTAAAAGAATTTTAGTATCTTCTAGCACAAGATATACTGGTTTGTGTTCCACACTGCAATTCCAAAATTTTACACTAAAACCAAATAGGGATTATTTCACACAAGGGAGGCTGATTCAAAATTCATATAACCACATAATCCATCACACTAACAAGTTAGAGAATAAAGAATTGTTCATATCAACAGTTACAGAAAATTCCAAGGGAGGAAAAGGCATTCAGTTTAAGAAAGAAGAGGTAAAACTGGTTTTCCTTTTTTTACACAGATGGCATAATTATTTATGTAGAACATCAAGAAAATAAACCTAAAGGTCCTGAAATAAGATTATGGCAAATCTGTAGAATAAGAGATTAATATACAAGTCAATTGTTTTTCTGTGTATCTGTGAACACTTGGATTTGAAATGAAAAACACAATACCACTTTCAGAACACCAAGAAAAAAAAACATACGAATCTGACAAGTTGGTATAACAAAATATCCAAATTTCTGGAAAAATAACTAATTAAGGGGCTGGGGTTGTGGCCCAGAGGTAGATGCTCACCTAGCATGCAAGAGGCACTTAGGTTCGATCCTCAGCACCACATAAATGTAAAACAAAGATATTGTGTCCACCTAAAAAACTTAAGAATAAATATTTTTAAAAAATAACTAAGATATAAATAAATGGTAAGTTAGCCTTCTTAGATAAGAAGATTCAATATTAAGATATCAGTTATCTCCAATTATAATAATAAATGAATTGAACATAATCATGATAAAAATCTTTATAAGCTGTTTCACAAATACCAAAAAACTTGATCCTAAAGGCTATATGGAAAAGCAAGGCATGCAGAATGGTCAACAATACTGTAAAAGAAACTTACAGGATGGACATATCTGGCTTTAAAGTTCACTATGAAGTTACAGTCATCAACACAGTGATATATTTGGTGAGGAGTATACAACAGATTGGTGGAACAGACTGAAAACCTAGAAATAACCTAAAACAAACATAACTGTTCATTCACAAGAGATAGTAGGAATTTCAGTGGAGAAAATATAGTCTTCAGGGGCTGGGGATGTGGCTCAAGCGGTAGCGCACTCGCCTATAGTCTTCACAAAAAATATAGTCTTCACAACAAATGTATGAATACCTTGAATTATGATATATTGATATATGATTTATACATCTGTATCTATATTTGTTTATATATGTACAGATTTTATGTATGTATAATTTACACACACATATATAGTACTACATAATTGCATAGTTTAAGCATATTTCCTAAACAGAACTTCAAAGAGACATATTAATGAATAAATTATATATAATGAATTACATATAAATAAGTCATTAATTATGCAATGATGTATGATTATATATAATTTATACATAAATATAGAATATTCTATAAGTTTTTTTTTACCCACACACAAGTTAAAACAATAGTGTTTTCTGGACCCATTGTAGTTAAGTGGTGCAGTTCTTATTTAGCATGTACAAAAACCCTGTGTTTGATTACCAGCAGGGCAAAATCTATAATGCTCTAAAAAAATAGAAATAAAAAAAAACTATTCTTTTTCTTTCATTTTTTGTAGTGATGGGAATTAAACCTGGGTTCTTGCATATGCAAGGCAACTTCTCTACCACTGAGCCACATTCCAGGCACAAATCTATATTTCTTTTTGGAAGATCATCTAATACCACTCTTTCTCATATTTATTCTATACCATCTGTTATTGTTAAAATGACCTTTTTTCATATCTTAAGTAACATTCTATTATCCTTACTATTATGATTATTTTCTTGACACAGGCTGAGAATTCTGCGTGGTCAACCACAACCTTGTAGGGCTTCATGCATGTGCATTTTAGTGCTGCCTGTTTACTTCATCTAGGGTCTACCCCTGGTCTCCCTGCACCTCAGTGTGCTCAACCTCACCAGGTACTCAGTTCCCTGGCCACCTCAGCCTACTGGCTCCTGCCTTGGCTCTCCTACCTACACCAGGGCAAAGGGCCTGTGGCTGCATCTAGCACACTAGACACAAGACTATGTGGGGGAATAACAAGAATCCATCTTCTTCTCATAGTCATGTTTTCATAGAGAAGCAACTGAGCAAAGGGATATTCAGCTTCATGAGAAGGGAGCCACATGCCACTACACATGAGACAGAAAAAACCCTGAGAACAAAGAACTTGAGCATAAATAAGACCCAGGGTGTAAATGTACACACTGACTAAGAGTGTTACATAAACATGCTAACAACAAACTCCAACATACATAGACTTTATACTTGTTCAATTTATTTCCAATTTTCTCTTAAAATCCAATATCTGCAATTTTGCCAGAATGGTTATCTCCAATGCATTGTAAGTATATGAAATTTGTGATAAATGATATCATTGACCTCTCAATTACAAAATCAGCCCTAGGTTCTTAACAGAAAAATCTGACCTCACCTTCTTTAGCCTCAATTTTGGTTTCTGTTTTAAAATGACAACTTGGTGTTTCAAACAATAGAAATGTGATTTTTTTTTAAAGGTCTACAGAACTGTGATGTTAAACTAGCCAAGGAATTACACTCTCCTGAGGCCAGGCAACATGGATTTCATTTAGTTCATTATATAGTTCCACAAAGCCTAAGAATAATAATATAGAGTAAAAAATAAGTGTTTGGTCAGCTTCAGCTATTTTTTTTGTTTGTTTGTTAGTTGATACTGAGGTTTGATCCCAGAGTTACTTAACCACTGAGCCACATCTCCAGCCCTTTTACTTTTTTTTTTTTTTTTCACTTTGAGACAGGGTCTCACTAAGTTTTCAGGGCCTCACTGAGTTGCTGAGGCTGGCCTTGAACTTGTGGTCCTCCTTCCTATGTCTCCCTTGTTGCTGGGATTACAGGTGTGTGCAACATGCCTGGCTTTCAGCTAAGTTTTGAATCAAGTCTAAACTGCTAAAGTCAGTGGTAAAGTTAGACATTCTATAAATGTCTCCCTGAAGCAAACATTAATGTTTTAATGTGTGAAAATAACTAAAGCAACACAATGAAATAGAAGAAAACAGAAAAGTAGTGAATTCAATAAAGAAGGAAATAGTCCAGGCCTGGTGGTGCATATCTGTAATTCTGTTGACTTGGGAGGCTGAACTCAGATGCTTGCAGGGACAAGTCCATTGGGTCAACTTAGCTCGACCCTGTTTCAAAATTAAAAACTTTTTAAAGGACTGGAGATGTAGCTGGTGGTAGAGTACATCTGGGTTTAATGCCAGAACCAAAAGTAAACATGGAATAAATATGATTTTAAAACAGAGAAAAAGATGTTCAACCATGTTAAATACTTAACAGAAACTAGTGTAGGGAGATCATCACTAATCTAGTTCTAAAATAAATCTAAAATAGAAAACATATGTGTGTGTGTGTGTGTACACACACACATACATTCATACACACACAAATATATATTATGTTTTATATATTTATATTTATTCATACACACACAAATATATGTTTATGTTTTAGCTGTAGTTAGACACATACCTTTATTTTTTTAAAATATATATTTTTTAGTTGTAGTTGGACACAATATCTTTATTTTATTTATTTATTTTTATGTGGTGCTAAGAATTGAACTCAGGGCCTCACATGAGCTAGGCAAGTGCTCTACCACTAAGCCACAACCCCAGCCCCAGAAAACATATATTTTAAAATAATCAGTTTCTCTATAAAGTTGGCAGATGCAGAAAGCCAACAAAAAAAGGTTTGCTCTGACACACTGAACAAGAAAAAAGTGAATAAACCGCAAATAAATATTCTTTTTTCCTGAATGCAACAGAAGACAGACATCAGAAGGCAGAAAACTAACTTGGCCCTGAGCTAAGGCAGACATGCAACCATATGTGATCAGGGAGAAAGGTGAAGGGTTTAGTTTGTCAAAGGAGAGGCATTAAGAGAGTTGTCATAAAGGTGAGACCAGAGAGAGTTCTGGAATGCAGGGACTAGAAAGCTCTTCCTATGTGGGAAGGAACACTTCTTAGACATGTGACTCTGCCCTTGTTGCACTGCACTATCAGGAACCTGAGCTTCCTCAGTCCATCTTTACATTGTCCACTTTATTCCTAGTATACCACCCCTAGCAATTTGATTTAAATATTGCATCA
This sequence comes from Marmota monax, assembly GCF_021218885.2. Taxonomy (NCBI): domain Eukaryota; kingdom Metazoa; phylum Chordata; class Mammalia; order Rodentia; family Sciuridae; genus Marmota; species Marmota monax. The sequence goes on along the minus strand of NW_026692069.1, from coordinate 153,036 downwards.
AGTATATTAATGCAAAGATCTTTATTCCAGGCCTGAGGCCATGAAACAGTCTACATGCAGTGCAAGACAAAAGAGAATGTCAAACACACACACAGGCACAGAAAGCTGAGACTCACTGAGGCCAATACTTTAACCTCCTCACAGGAGATGTGGGTGACAATCAAATTATAAACAAGAGGCAATGTGGTGAAGACCTTTTGTAGCTAAGAGAAGTAAGAGTAATGTGAGGCTCTCAGGTATTTTTGGAATTCAGCCAATGGTAAAAAATACATTTCGTATGAAATCCAAGTACACATCTAAATTCGCTGAAAAATTGAAATTAAAAAAAAAAACTTATACTCACAAAATGTTGTGGTCTCTGATGTATTATTTTACATCACATTTTCTTCAACTAATAAGTAAATCCATGAAGATCAACTGAATTTACTCTGCCTGTAAATTTTAAAATATTTTCTTAGAAGACTAATCTATTTTAATGGCCAGCCCAGTCCTTGATGCCTTCCATTTCTCCTCTGGAATGTGCTGGGATGGGCAATATGACATTTTCCCTTGAGAAACCTCCCAATCTGAGTATTTCATGTTTGTTTCCAAATATATCTCGTAAGTTCTATGGCTGACAAATCTTGCAAACCTACAAATAACTCTAATATTTACGATAAATTTGCATTTGATCTATGTGAGAATGAATTTAGTTCTGAAGCCAATCTTATTTTGGAGGTCACAGAAGGGAGTTCTCTAGGGAGTTCTCTGTTATATCTCATATTTTGTTTTTAAATTGTATTGCTGCTGAAGCTATTTTTCCCTCAACACATCTTAGGTATTTTTATTGCATTTCCTCATGCAACACTTAGGAAATGATGACGTTGAAGAAAATCCCCAGAGGATGAACCTGAGGTCATTGCTGTCCATTGAGTCCACAGGCTTCTTTTTTTTTTAATATTTATTTTTTTAGGTGTAGATGGACACAACACAATGCTTTATTTTTATGTGGTGCTGAGGATCGAACCCGGGTCTGGTGCGTGCTAGGCAAGTGCTCTGCCGCTGAGCCACAATCCCAGCCCCTCCACATGCTTCTTGACAAGTAATTATCAATTGTGAGCAGAACCCTGAGCTCCTGGAATATAATTTTGCTAATTTCTAAATTAAAAATAAGTACTCTTACTTTACAAATCTGTGAAAATAAAATGACATGTGTATATGTGAGTCCTAATACAGCAGGTAAGTGATGATGGACCCACAGCTGCACCCACTAGGCTACTTGTCTTATAATTAAAGAAAGAAAATTTACACTTCTGTTTTTTGTTTGCTGTAAAGAACACCTTAGCGGTATACATTAGAACAGAAAGGTAGTTTCTGTAGTTACAAGTAATGCACAAGTATGGACAACAGAGTGGACAGGGAGACAAGGAGGGCACAAAGGGGGGTTATCTATGTTCATTAATGTTCTGGTTCCTTATGTGTGTGTTTGTGTGTGTGCTTAACCACTGAGTCACATCCCCTCCCCTTTTTATTTTTTCAAATAGGGTCTCACTAAGTTGCTTAGGGCCTCACTAAGCTGGGAGGCTAGCTTTGAATTCCTACTCATACTCCCAACTCACTGGGATTACAGGCATGTGCCACCGTGTACAGCAACATTCTGATTCTTTTTTTTTTTTTTTTTTTTGAGAGAGAGAGAATATTAATATGAATATTTTTCAGTTTTCGGTGGGCACAACATCTTTATTTTATTTTTATGTGGTGCTGAGAGAGAGAGAGAATATTAATATGAATATTTTTCAGTTTTCGGTGGGCACAACATCTTTATTTTATTTTTATGTGGTGCTGAGGATCGAACCCAGCGCCCCCGCGCATGCCAGGCGAGCGCGTTACCGCTTGAGCCATATCCCCAGTCCAACGTTCTGATTCTTAATGGAGACCCGAGCTACAAGGTGTGTCCCCTTTGCGATAATTCATTGATCTATATAATTTTAAAACTAATCCTATTTTTACTTTGCCCAATAAGATCAAAATTAGTTTTAAAAAGTGGTGAAGAGCAGAAAGGAAGGATTTTTAAAGAGGACCAGGGAACAATTTAGGGTTATGGACACATTAATTATGATGAACGTGGTGATGGTTTCATGAAAGTATGTAAATGCAAAAGATAAAAGTATATACCTGAAATATTTACAGGTTATTATATGTCAATTATAAGAAAGCTAAAAAATTGTATACATCTAAAGCTGAGGTAAGAAAGGAAACACACATTCTTCAATAGTTAAACTAATAAAGAGCCTAAGAATTAAACTAATAAAGAGCCTAAGAATTCATTAGCTAATAATCAGTCTCAATAATTTGGAGAAGGCAAATTTTATGAAAAGGAGAGTATAGAAAGACAGCCTTAGGCAAAAGAGCAAAATTTAAACATATTGAAAGTGAACATATGCACAGAGTGTCAGCAACGTCAAATTTTCATGCTTTTATTTTACTATTTTATTTTTTTTAAATATATTTTTAGTTGTAGATAGACACAATACTTTTATTTATCTATCTATCTTCTATTTATTTATTGATTTATTTTTATGTGGTGCTGAGAATTGAATCCATTGCCTCACACATGCCAGGCACGTGCTCTACCACTGAGCTACAGCCCCAGCCCCAGCCCCAAATTTTCATGCTTTTAAAAGACAAATAAAATTTAAAGAACTCAGGTTAAACTTTAGAAAAACAATTATGCATCAATTATACATATATATCTGATATATATTTATATATTTTTTCAAGGCTGCCTCATTTAATGTTGATATACTTTCCGGGAAACACTATGAGTCATTGTAATTCATGTGTATGCATGCTTTAAAAGGAAATATATAGACTGGGGTTGTGGCTTAGTGATAGAGTGCTTACCTAGCATGTGTGAGGCACTGAGTTTGATCTTCAGTGCCACATAAAAATAAAATAAAAGTAAAGGTACTATGTTCATCTACAACTAAAAAATGAAATATGTAAAATTATCACAAAATTTAAATTTATGGAAGCAAACATACCATGTGTAGATGATAATGCTGTAAATCACTGTAAAGTAATTTTTTATTTTGCATTCATCACACAGAGCACTGATACCTACATGGTACACTATACATACCTAGGCTATATGTGATAACTGTCACTGTACATGCGGTCTATCACCAACCAAAAGGTCATTATGCCACACATGGCTGAATGCTATAACGTTACAGCAGTTAATGTACACCTCATAATAAGATGAATAAATAGACCTATTGATCTAAAGACAGAACCTTTAAAGAGACACTTGCAATTTAGACAATGATAAGTTACAAGAGTTTGCACTGCAGGAAAGTAGAAAAATGGCATCGTTTCCAAAGAAAGCTGCTGGGAAAATGGGGTATCTGTGCGACTGATAATAAATGCAATTGTGGCCTTTCCTCATATCACATGATAAATCATTGTCCTCTGACACTTAAATACAAAAGCAAATCAAAACATTCAAAAATTATTATAACAAAGAGAGTTACAGGGTGGACACGGTGGTACACATCTATAATACCAGCTTTCCTGGAAAGCTAGGACAGGAAGATAGAAATTTCTATGGCAGCCTGGGCAACTTAGTGAGACCCTGTCTTATTATATGTCAATTATACTACAATAAAGCTATAAAAATTATATGCATCTAAATATATAAATTTCAAATAGGGCTGAAATGTAGCTCAGTGGTAGCACTCCTTTGGTTCTAATCCTAAGAACCAAAACAAGGGAGTTATTTTCAAAGTTATACAAAACAACATGTTAAAAAATAATAAAATTGGGCAACATTAAAATAAAAATTTTATTCATCAAATGCTACCATTAAAAGGTAAAAAGAGAAGTGACATAGTGGATGAAAATAATTCCCTCACATATAACCAAACATTTTTAATGTGAAAGAAAAAGACAGGACACCAAAAAAAAAAAAAAAAAAAAGCAGGCTTGAGTGATTTATAAAGGAGATATCTCAATAGTTAATACTCATAAAAAGGCTCCAAAAATCTTAAGGAATCTTAGAGCAATGTAAAAAAAAAGTCACATCAGCTAGATAAAATTAAACAATAATAAAAAAACATGGAATAAATGGATTATGAACTAAAGAGAAAATGTAATTTGTGCTTACAGAAACTGGCTATGAAGATACATGATACACCATCAGCACAGTGCATGTGTGAACTATAAAAAACATGTGAGGACCCAGCAATTCTGGTCAAAACAATTGAAATCTAGAGGGAGGGGAAAGTTTTCTCTGGTTTGCGTCTTAGGAATAAATAATAAAGTGGGGAAAAATGATTTCTAGGACCCAGCCACATTTTTGGTCACATTACATTCAGTTTAACCACAAAAAACATCAGATAAGTATTAGAGAGCTGTCTCATCCACGTGATACTTCATGTGTATGCATGCTTTCAAAGGAAATATTTATAATTTACCAGAAAATTAAAATTTACAAAAGCAAATAAAAGACTCAATCACACACACAATGTGTAGATGATAAAACTCATCCTTCTACAGATTATCATTTTCCTCACAGTTAATTTCCAACATTATCCATCAAAATTTCAGCGTGCTTTCCTTTTAGTGAAAGAAAGGACAAAACACCCTACAATTCATCTGTAAAATACATACAAAATTAGCCAAAACCCCCTCTGATTTCTAAGAGCAAAACAAGTAGTTGTCATTACTTGACACTAATATATATTATGAAACTCTAATTGTGCATTAATAGTGACTAAGGATTCATAATGAAAACAAAACCCATAGCTGAATCCACATGTATGTAAATTTTCTATTGTCAAGAGCAATAGAAAGGCCAATACCAATCCAAAACTTATCAAGAATTACATCAGATTTGAATGTATGATCAATCCAATCTAAAAGTAGGTGCTGGGCTTGGGGGCACACAGCTCACTGGTAGAGTGTGCATGCAGAATATGCAAGGTCTGGGTTTAAACCCCAGCACCACAATAAAAGGAAGATGTTAATGGAGGATAATGTTGGAAATTCAGCAGAATAGAAGACTCCTGCCTCTCCCTTTCTCTATGGATACACTGTTTCCATAAATATCTACACATTTCAAGACCTTAGACAAAGTCAGGTCACAAATGAGTTGAGACACTTAGGAGAGGAAGATTGGGACCATATATATCTGAACTTTAAAGTTTTCTCTGGTTTGCATCTTATTTACCTAGTGCTGAGAGAGGAAGGGATCACATACATATACACAAGTATCAAGACCACTTTCATGAGTGGTCTGGGACCAGGGATGACAATTAGTTAAATCTTGAAGGTTTCAGTTTATCCATAGAATGACTCTCCATCTGCCAGCACACTCTGCCAACTGCTGTCTAGCCAGAATTATAAAGATAAAAAGGAAAATATAGGCTCCCACTAGCAGCCTGAGTGGGAATTTGGCACTTCCTGAGCTCTCTCCCACAGTTCACTCTAGTAATAACTCCAATTCTTCCTAGAAGGAGTCTGTCCAGGCACTGAGAGCCTCAACTTCAACACCTTTTCTTCCTGGGTTTTCATCCTAATCTTCTGTGAGCAAAGGTAACTGAGCATGTGTAAATCTCCATAGATCATAAACAAGTGGTTTTACTTTGTTATGCAAGTACTCCTTAGGGCCACAATCCCCACCAGTAGTGAAGAAAAGGGGTTAAAATCCACAGATCTCAGAAAAAGTCACAGCACACTCTTCTAGTGGCAACTTGACAGACTGTATTCTAAATTGCATTAGGGACTTAATGCACCAATCAATAGCAGACCTCCTGCAGCCTGAACAGTGTTGTTAAAATGGTTATTATCAAAAAGTTGCAAGATAACAAGTGCTTCAGAGTACAGACATATGAGGAAAAGAAAACCCTTATAGAATGTTGGTTATAATATAAATCTTGTACAGTTTTTAAAATAGCATAAATATTCTTCAAAAAACTAAAAATAGAGCTACCATATAATCCAGTAACAATAATTCTGGGTACATATCTAAAGGGATTGGAACCAGTATGTCAAAGAAATGACTGTACTCTCATTTTCATTGAAGTGCTATTCACAGTAGCTAATAAAAGAAACAATTGACATGCCTTTTAGATGAAAGAAAGATCAGAGCAGGACATTCAGTTATTTTCTGAGAAGCTCCACCCTCACAATTCCAGCTATTCTCAAGGAGCACACGACCCAGGGAATGTGTACACTAGACACTCCAGGAGGATTTAGACATGGGGTTGCAGCACTTTGTGTCAGGCAGTTATCAAACCGAGGGCCAAGAAAAGATAGGAGGATGGAGTGTGGACACTTCACACAATTAAGTCTACAGAGGAGAATCTCAACTCAAAAAAAAAAAAAAATAGTGGTAAGTTTTTGTGCTTAGGAAAGAGAAAGGGAAAGGCACACATATTTTTCCCCCCAAATGCTCAAGCAATTTTCCGCTCTCCTCTCATAAAAAAAAAAAACCAACCAAACAAAACAAAACAAACCCTCAAAACAGAACACAAAATCTTTAAAAAGTGCCATTCAATACTTGGAGAAAAATATGTCCATTTGAAATGTAGCATGGGAAACAAATAGTTCACAACCTGGAGAGGAGAATTCAGCATTGCAATAAGGACAGGGAGCTGGAAATCTAGGAGTTTATCTATAACTTAGGCATTTATAAAGAGCCAGGCTGCAGGACAGGCTGCTCTGGGTTGGACGTGCCGCTTCCCGCACATTCGGGAGGCCCAGGAAGTGGGGGAGCTGGGGTCCCCGCAAACCCCAGCTATTCTCACGCAGGAACACCACGCACAGAGGTGGACCCTTCCTGAGGATGGTCCCTGGTCTCACCGCACAGCTGGGTCGAGGTCGGGCTGCTGGCAGGCTGCTGCCCAGACAGGGCTTCAGTCAGGGCCGAGGCGACCACGCAGTGATCCGAGAGGGGGCTGGGTCCCCGCCGTGGCGGACCTGCTCTCCGCTAGGACGGCCAGGACGGCTGAGGGCCGCGCTGCCCCAAGGAGGACTCGGGGCTGCAGACTGAAGAGGACCGGGCGTCCCACCCACCGTTTCAGGTTCCCGCCGCGCCAGTCCTGCCAGTTCCACGCAGCGCCCGGGCTCCAGACTCCCCCGCTCACTCACCATTTCCCGGCGATCGGGAGCGCAGCGCTCTCCTGTGGGTCCCGAGCGCCTCCGTGGTAGAGCGACGCGGACGGCAGGACACAGGACAACGAAGCTGCAGGTGGACCGGAAGAATGGCGGGTTCCGGAGAACAGCGGCGCTAGATGGCAGAAATCCGCCCCCTCGTCACGGGCTCTGCGCTGGATTGGACAGATCTCACCCACGTGCCCCTGATTGGACAGGACTTCAGGGCCCGCCCCCTCGAACAGAGCCCAGCGAGCCAACGCTCTGAGTGACAGTAGATTGCACCCAACCAAGGATGAATGAGACCAGAACGACAGGTTCTCGGCTCCTGTTTTTTTGTTGTTGTTGTTGTTCGTGGGTTGGTTGGTTTTTCTCCAGTATTAGCGATATAACCCAGGGACTCTCTATCCCTCATTTACATCCCCAATCCTTGTATTCTTCTCTCTTTTTTTTTTTTTTTTTTTTTTTTGAATTTTGAGACGAGGTTTTTTCTGTTTCACAAGGTGGCCTCTAACTTGGAAAGGCCTCTAACTTGGATTTCTGTTGTGCCCCACCATGGCTGACTATTTTCTTTTTCTTTTGAGGTTCTATATATTGAACCCAGAAATTCAAACTGCAGATGTTTTAAGACATGACTTCCTCTGAGTAGCGGAATCTATACTATCCAGGAAGATATGTGCATTGAACCCTGTCTCATATCAACCTTAATTATATGTTTATATATTATTCATGAATATAAAAGATTAGCAATTACTTTAATTTTTTAAATACTTTTCTGCTCTCTGGTCTTATCAGGAAGTATCTTGATCTCTGAACTGGGAAACAATACCCTAAAGCAGCAATGTCGGACTCAAACAAAATGTGAGTCACAAGTGTAATCTCAGCGGCTTGAGAGGCTGAGGCAGGAGGATGGCAGGTTCAAATGGCCTCAGCAACTAAGAGAGGCCCTAAGCAATATATGCAGAATATTATCAAATAAAATTATTAATGAAGTATTTATATTTTTGGAGCTGTATCTTGAAAACTCACTCTTTTTTATTTCAACACATCTCAATTCACAGTGGTCACACTCCAGCTGGCAGAGCTATGGCTCCCCTGACTTCAGCACCACAGGAAAAGAATAAAACTTCTTAGTAATATTTCTCCTTGGTCCAAAGCCAAGGAAAGACTACCTTCAGAAAGAGCAAGGAGCTCCTACCAACAAGTATTCAAAGTAGGCCACTATTTCTCCCACTATTTCTCATTTGATGCTGGGCACAAAGCCATTTTCCTTTCATATATCACACAGCAAACAAAGGAAGGTGGGAGTCCAGGGAGGTGGGGGGTCACATGTATTTAGATCTCTTCAGTTAAGCTCTAATTAAAGAAGATAAAGGAACATATGATTTTGAAATTTGACCTAATGGCCAGGCTGTGAAATCTGTTTCCTTCTGTGGGATGGGCACTATGAGAGTTTAGCACCAATATATGCCTGCATATATTTCTGTATAATTCAACACCATCTAATGAGAGATCTAACTTTTAAGGTAGGAGAAAAGAAAATCAGCACATGTATGGCACCTCTTATTTGCCGAATAACATTAAGTCACATGTGATTTAATCTTGGCATTAAGATAGTGAATATATTAGTTATAAATCACTGGATATAAATACTTTAAAGTGTATTAGCTCATGATTTGGGCTGGTCATTCATCTAGGCTGGACTCAGCTGGGGTCTGAATGCTGCATATAATTAGCTGATTTTTATAAGATTGCTGGACTTCAGAGGGTAGGCTGGCTGTCAACTGGAGCACCTTGGTCCTCCTCCTCATGATATTTCATCCTCCAAAAAGCTAATGTGGGCTTCATCTCATGGAAATGACAGGGTTATGAAAGCAAAAGCAAAATCATTCAAGGAATTTTGATCTTATCTATCCAATTAATACACTTTCATGATCACAGCTCTCGATAGGCCATAGAAAATAAGAAAAGCTCAGATTCAAGGTTTGGGAAAGAGATTCTGAGTTTTGACAAGAGTAGGAGTAGAAGCACATCATCAAGTTTGTGGATACAGATAAGACTGAAGAATTGCCTATAATTTGACCCTCAGTATCATTCTGCATTTTCTTATAAGTGTGGTTCATATAACTGTTTAACATAAAGGAACATGTCTAAAGTCCCACAATTATTAAGGAGTTGGGCTGAGATTTGGGGTCCACTTTGCCTGATTCCAAAATCAAAATGCCTCCACTAAACCATATGATCCATCCTTTTCTTATAATGTTAAGTGCTGGATAGTGACACTCAGAACATCAGCACTAGATTAACACCCCAGTGCTCTTCTCCAGTGGGAATAATTCCTTGAGTGAATGCCTCTGGAGCTTCTGGAAAGTTCTTGGAAAATTTTTGGGAAGCGACTAAGCACTGAATTAAGAAAACTAAGAAACAACAATATATTATATTTCCTATGACAAGAAAAGTTTTAAAACAGGTATCATGCACCCACAGGCATGGTGATAAAAAGCACACTATGGAAATTGTAAAGAGAAGCCTCATCTGTATCACAACAATGCTAAAAATGAACAACTTGAAACATCAAATAGGAAAGAATATGATGTCATAGAGTAAGACAGTATTTTTTAAAAATAAAAATATTTTATTTTTAAAATATAGAGCATCGATCAAAGAATTTGCTAAATCTCCAAGTGAAAACATCACCTGGGAACATGTCTTCACAAAGAACTGTGAAGGCCAATGTAGCTAGCTTCAGCTCAGAGGGTTTGTAGTAGTCTCCAACTGGGAGGGGACTGCAGGAATGTAACACCTATGTATTGATGGAACACACTCTGAGGCTTAAGTGCAAGGAATTAATCTAAATATGTTTGCAGGGGATTATCTCCAAATATGAGCTATGGAGAAAACATCACAAAGAATGAAAGCAATGTATAACACACAGACACACACACACACACACACACACACACACACGGATAAATTTGAATAAGATACTGATAGAAGCCAGTAGTACATAGGAATTACATATAAAGAAAGGTTAAAAAAAAAGACAAGGGTGTTTTAAGAGAAAAATGAATTCATAACCATAATGCATGAAGCAACACAGGAGTGAGTTAGTTCATTTAGGTCACCATGATGGTCACTGGTGGAGATGGAAACTGAGTGCCATCTGTCTACTTCCAGAGGTCACATTCATCCTCAAGATACTGATTCTTGAAACCCTGTGCCCCTTCTGGAAAATCATTGATTTTTCATGTCGATTTTGTAACCTGTGAATTTGCTGAATTTGTTAGCTCCAGCAGTGTTCTTGTGGAGTTTTTGAACCTTCTATGTATGCAATCATGTCATCAACAGTGATGATTTTATTTTTCCTTTCCCATTTTTATCCTTTTATTTCCTTCTCTTTCTAACACACACTGGTTAGAAGTTGTAATGCTATATTAAACAGGAGTGGTGAGAATGGACATCCTTGTCTGGTTCCAGACTTTAAAGGAAATGCTTTGTATTTTTCCTTATTCACTATGATGATGGCCTTGGGTTTTTCACAGATAGCCTGTATGATGCTGACGTCAGTTTCTTCTTCCCCTAGTTTCTCTAGTGTTTTAAACATGAACAGGTGCTGGACTTTGTCAAATGCTGTTTCTTCATCTATTGACATAACTATATGCTTTGTGTCCTTAATTCTCTTTATGTGGTAAATTACCTTTATTGACTTGCATATGTTAAACTATCTTTGCATCCCTGGTATGAAACCAAGTTGGTCACGATGTACAATCTTCTTAATATTGAATATGATTGAACAATACACTTTTGGATGATGAATAGATAATAGAAGAAAACTAGGAAGAAACTTTTAAAATTCTTAGACTCAATCAAAAATAGTGATGAAACATACCAGAAACCACGGAGAAATATGAAGGCTTTTCTAAGAAGACAGTTTATAGCTTTGAGTGCCTACCTGAGAAAATCAGATAGATCCTATATAAATGATGCACCTCAAGGCCCTTACAAACAAAAACAAATGAGTTCCAAAATCAGTTGATTATGACTTCTCAATATTTTATTAAGGTTTTTGCATCTAATTTCATCAGGGATACTGGTCTATAGTTTTCTTTCCTTGATGTATCTTTAACTGGTTTTGGTATCAGGATGATACTAGTTTTATAGAATTAATTTGATGAATTTTACCCCTTTCTATTTCATGGAATTATTTGAGGAGTGTTGACATGATATCTTCTTTGATGGTCTGGTGTGGAATTCAGTTGAGAATCTATTTGGACCTTGGTTTTTCTTGGTGGAACAGTTTTTATTACTGCTTATATTTCATTGCTTCTTATTGTTTTGTTTAGTTTTCCTAAAACTTCTTGATTAAATTTCAGCAAGTTATGTATGTCTAGAGATGTATCCATTTCCTCTAGGTGTTCTAAAATATTAGAGTATAAGTTTTGTTTTTTCAAAATATTTTTAGTTGTAAATTGACACAATACCTTTATTTATTTATATTTTTATATAGTTATGAGGATAGATCCTAGTGCTTCACACACACTAGGAAAGCACTGTACCATTAAACTACAACCCCAACCTTAGAATATCAGTTTTCAAAATAGGTTCTAATGATCCCCTGGATTTTTATGATGTCTGTGGTGATTTTTTTCTTTTTCAATTCTAATTTTTTTTAATTTGAGTGTTTTGTTTTTGTTAGTTTGGCTACAGATTTATCTATTTTCTTTATCTTTTCAAAGAACAAACTGTATATGTTTTTGGTGCCAGGAATTAAACTTGTAAGCAAAAATAATTTGGCACCATAATGAAAATACAAGTAACTGGGATGGAAGCAGACTTCAAAAAGATCAGCAAGTTTTTTTTTTTTTTTTTTTTTTTTCCCCTGCCTGCAGTGGAGTCAATCAATCAGGCAAGAAAGGATTTATTTTCTAGGTATGGAAATGGCTTACAGGGTACAGAAGTCTGGGATTTATAGTTTACAATGAGGGTGAATTAATATCATTGGAGATTATAACAGAACATTGTTCTGTTCAGACAGTCAGGAACCTAGTTGTGCAGGTTAAAATTTCAACTCAAGAAAGCAGTTGTAAAAACTTTGAAACTCATTGTCCCTGGGGAAAGCTCAGAACTAAGTGTTCACTGTTTATCTTTCTTATTCTGGGACCCATTTTTACCTAGATTTCACTATTTGCTTTTCTCCTTCCAGGACCCATTTGCAATGGGAAAAGGTAAAAGTCCAGGGCTCAGCTTTTCAGTATCTGCTTCCCTGCTTCAGAGCCCATTGTGGTTGGGAAGAAGTGAATGTTGGCTTTTGGTGAAGATGCTGGGGCTGTACCCTGAAAGGGATGAAAGTTTGCTTTTTCTTTCCAGGCAATTGTTACTGGGAAAGGATGTACTGGGAGAGGTTTAATATTTGGCTAGTTTTTTCCCCCTCCTCCTGAGCCACACTGTTCTTCCATTTTTCCTGGGGTGGGGGTGGCTATCTTGTAGGAATATTATTTTCCATAACCCTTCAGAACCCAGGGTCCCTTAACCATTAAGCTACATGCCCAGTCCTTTATGCATTTTATTTTTAGATAGGGTCTTGCTCAGTTTGTTAGGGCCTCTCTAAGTTGCTGAGGATGACTTTGAAATGGTGATTCTCCTGCTTGGCTTCCCAAGAAGACCCGACTCTTAATTTCATTGATGCTTTAAATGATCCTTTGTATTATTTTATTGTCTATTTTATAGACTTTGGTTCTGATTTTAATTATCTCCTTCTACTGGTTTTGGAATTGGTTTGTTCTTATTTTACAAAGGCCTTGAGGTTTGATTTGGGATCTTTCTGATTTTCAAAGCTATAAACTGTCATCTTAGAATCGGTATCCTAGAGGTGTCCTAGAGGTGCTGGTAAGGTTTATTGATGTAAGACAGATGATGCGATACACCTGAGGAATTTTTAGGAAGCAGGTTTATTTAACCTACACAGGTCCAGAGGGGCTAAAGCTGAAAAATCTCTGGACCTCCAGCCTGGAGATAAAACTTTGAGTTTTATACCTAGTGGGTGGTTACACTACATGGTGATTAACATAGCAGTTACTTTTTGTTTCATATTCTTAGGTAGGACAGAAGTTTCACAAGTTTTTACTAAGAAAACAGAAATAACATTTGCATAGCAACAAGCTTGATTGCAGACCTAACTTTCACAAGAGGAAACCTGAAACCACGAGGAGCTTTCTGCAGAAATCCTGCTGACTTTATTATTATTATTTTAATTGTTGATGCACCTTTAGTTATTTATTTATATGTGGTGCTAAGAGTTGAACCCAGTGCCTCACACATGCCAGGGAAGCGTTCTTCCCAGAAACTTCAACCCCAGCCACTGATGATATTTTTTTGTAAAAATCTTGCTGACAAGGAAAGAAGCTAATGATTTTGATTGGGGTTTTTTGGGGGGCTACATCGAAACACTACTCTCATTAAAATCTAAGACTTTTTTTCCCCTGTGGTATTAGGGCTTGAACCCAGCTGTGCTTAAACAGAACCACATTCCTTGCCCTTTAAAAAAATATATTTTATTTTGATACAGGACCTCGCTGAATTGCGGAGGATGTATTTGCCCCTGCGACCCTCCAGCCCAGCCTCCGGAGCTGCTGGGATTACAGGCGTATTCCAGCATTTCCGACATTCTGAGAGCTTTTAAAGCTGCTTCCCAGTTTTCTTCGATCAGCCCTTCAACATTCAGAAGTGCGCTGTTCAGTCTCCGCGTGTTAACACGGTCTCCGCGGCCGGGCGTCCCGGTACGCAAGTTCCTGGGCTTCCACAGATAGTCACTGAGCTGGGTTTTACCCCGAAAGCTGCTGGTATTTGACGCCTGCACCCTCACCCCTGGGGATGCCGTCCAGCTGCTGCTGTGAAAATGGACCAAGCCTGCACACCCGCGCTGCCACATACCTCCGTCTGTTCAGACGCGCAGCCCCCAGCTGTGTAGCGAACCCGAGGCCCCGCGCCGTGACGTAGAAGCGTGCGCGCACGGCCTTGGAGCAACGTGGGCGACTTTATCTGGGGACCTTGGACCGCGCAATACCTAGCAGTTGATGATGGCGCCTATTGATGGCGTCTCATGGGAGAGGCTGCGCGCATCCGCGTCCGCCGCGGACCGCGCGTTGGTGCTGGGCTCGCGTGGACTGCTAGGCAATATCCCGCTGCACTCACGTATCCGAGCGCGCTAAGAGCTCCTCCTGCGCAGATTGGAGAAGGTCAGGAACACGCCCGACCACCCTGCTCTCCTTGACTTCTTGCCCTTAGGAGGCTGTGCTGGGTTGAGCTTTGTCACTGACCCCAGAGCTGCTGCACGTGCACTCCTGTGTGGTGGAGTGGGCTGAGACTCCATGTTCCCAACCCCAGTGGAGCCTGAGAGAGACAGCCTGGACCTTCCCGGGGTGAGGGGCCCTGGGAACAGCGGTTTGTGCAGTTTGGAGATATTCCTTCCCGGGTGCATATGGGAAAGCGTAGGATGATCACTCAGCCGCCTCCAGTTTGGCTTTTCTTTTTCTCCACCTGCGCTTCTCTGACACGCCCCCTGACCCCGCAGCTTCCTGTGAGCCCTGGAGCACCGCTGAACCACTGGCCTTCTTCAGAAATCTGATTCCAAAGTTCTGCCCATTGCGCAAAGTCCAAGTGATCAATGAGGCTGTGAAGGTACCTGTGGCAGGGATGGGTTGGGCCTCTGTGTAGTCAGTGAAGGAGGCGTCCTTGTCCAGAGAGGCTGCGTGATGGACTCATTCGTCTGTGTTTCTTTCTAGACCAATTTGACAACAGGGTTGTGATAGATATGGGGATTCCTTTAAGTCGAGTGGCACATTCCAGCTCTTAATTGTGGGCCCTAGCAGCTGACTGCCAATTTCTTTCTGGGTTCTTCTTTTCTCACTAATATGAAGGAGATCCTTGGATAATAATGGAAGGCAAGAGTGAAAGGAGTAGAATTTATTCAGTGAAAAGAAAAAGAGAAGTCTTGCAAGGCTGAAGGGAATCTGGCAGTAGGTTTCCACTTACATGTACTAATCTAGGGGCTTATGTCCCTTCTGGGTAGGGAAAGTGATCAGAATCTGTGCTAAAAGATGCGTATTGTAAAATTACCAGGGCTGTTGGTTGAACTCTGTGTTAAACAGGTATTGGAAAAGCATCAAGGCTATTGGTTGTGCCCTTTTAGTTTGAACTTACCTGTAACCTCCATTTGAGTCTGCCCCTACTTTCATTTTTCCCTTGCTCTGGGATAGAGGCTTGGCTGTTAATGTTTGGGCTGCTTCTATAGGCTGACTTCATGGAGTGGTGTTTTTTTTTTGTTGTTGTTGTTGTTGTTGTTGTTGTTTTTTGTTTGTTTGTTTGTTTTGTTTTGATTAGGGGGAAAAGAAACAAGAAGAAACAAAAACAAAACAAACAAACAACAACAACAACAAAAACTTAAATTGGGGGCCCATTATCCTGACAGCCTGACCATTTTACTCTCTATCTTATTCCCTGGGGCTACAGAGAATAGATTTTGGGGCCCATTCTAAAGAAGAGGAATCAGGTGGCTGATTATATGTACAAAGCCTGGGAGGAAGGCTAAGGATTGCTCTGAAAGCCTCTTCCTGGGACACTTGGTGAGAGGTGCTAGGAGAAGAGGCAGGGCTCCTGACCTGCCAAATTGTGACCCATCACTGTTCAGCAACTGTGGGTCCAAATCTACATCCTCACTCCATGCAGGCAGCTGAAGGAGGGACTGGACTCTAACAGACCAAAGTGGCTTAGGACATGGCAGAATGATTTCAGGGTCCAAGGGAATCCTGGTTTTGGCCACTCACTGATCTGAAGCAGAGACTAGAAGTTAAGTCATTCTCCACACTCACCATGAGTGTGGATAAGAGCATAGCCAAAATCTAATACATGTAGTTAATTACAGTGAAACACTGAAAAAGGCTTTGTGGGTTGTCCCAGTCACTTCTAAGGATGCTAGAGGTGGAAGAGGGCAAAAGTCCAAGGTCAGCATCATCAGTTTAGCAAAGGTGCTAAGTAAAAATAAAAATGACTGGGGATACATGTATGTAGAGAATCAGATGTGACTGCGTTACTATTACTGTCCTTGATGGAGTCTGCCTGCAAACGGGATATTCTGTCAAGGTATAGATAGGTAACAGCAGACATGCTTGAAAATGAGGTATCTGCTGTCCTTGGGAGGACTTACCTACAAATGGGATGTTCTGCCAAGTGGGCTAGGAGGGCTCTAAGAAAAATTTTATTATCTGTTCTTAACAAAGAGCAAAGCTCAGCATACTCCAGGCCGAGAATAGATTAGCCATGAGAAGCGGGTCATTTCTGATTAGAAAGTAAAACTTCTGTCTGCTATGTTTAATTAGCTGAAAGACCTGATTTATTGATGTTGGAAGGCTGCCTTCTTTGTTCACAATACTGTAAAAAGATTGCTTGTACACAATAAAGGACTTTTTTTTCCTGCTGCTGCTTTGCTTGCTCTGCTTCTTCTTTCTTTTCCCATGCTGACCTGCAAGTGAATTACTGCAACACATGTAAGTGGCTAAGCAACCCTAGGTTCAAACCCCAGAAAGAAAAGAATATGTTGCCATTTAAAATAACATGGATAAGGGTGTGGCCAGGGGGCTTGGACTCAGCAGTGCTCTCCTTACCTATGGATTGTGTAGAATACACTGCCAGTCTCTTATCTTCTTTTCACCATGGCTGCTTCTGATATTCAGATGAAAGAACTGGAAATGTGACTCAGGCTAGGCTTTTGAGCTGATTCTAAGCTCTCTGTCAAAATAATCTGTCCTAGATTCCCCCTTTCCCCTCTAAAAATAAGCATCTTTCCTTGTAGGAAATTCAAAAGAAATTAGAAGTGTAGAAGAAAGATTAAGTCCTGTGAAGCTGAGGTCAAGAGCATGAGAAAGAAGTGCTTCAGAAAGCCATAGAAAAAAACAACAACTTCACTAAAATGGAGGAAGAGAAACTGACTAGCAAAGAGAACTGAGATGCACAAATGGCTGCCATACTGGAGCATTAGTGAGAGAAAAGTAAGCACATTGAAGAGGGACAGAAGAACAAAGAATCCAAAGACCCTGCTGACGAGACGGAAGCTGACTAATTTGTTCTAAGAACTGACTTTCTCTCCTTCCCTTCCTGAATATCCTAAGATTGTACCGGCCATTGTCATTTTATGTTTTTCCCTACTCACAAATATTCTAGAAGCTGATGTAGGACTGCTTATGTAGATCCAGACTATAAGGTGTTGTTTTAGGGGATAAAGGGGGAGAAACTGAAAGTGATTTAATCTGTTTCTAAAGTGTTAGTCTTTTTGGTGTAGCTGTCTTTATTTTTGCATATTTTCTACTTCAGTGCACTTGGTGTACTGAGTAAATGGCAGGTACTATATTGGCTCTGTAAAAACATCTTTATGAAGAGTATGTAGTGGCTTCTTTCAAACTGTTAGATGCTGAATATCTGTTTACTTTTCAATCCCAGTTCTGTGCAAATCATACCAGATGCTACTGAACTTGAATGGTTAACAAAACTACACAAAGCTGTTAAAAAAATAAATAAATGGCTGAAGCTGGAGACTCCATGGTAAGGGAAATGATCCAGACACAGAAAGAAATCTATTGCATACTCTATGTGTGTAATCTGGGCAAAAACATTTGCATGTATAGAGAACAGTGGTTATTAGAGAAAAATAGTTAATAATCCTTGCATCATATACTAGAAATTCCAAAGAGAGTAGAATTTTAGGTATTCTTACTGCAGAATCAATAAATATGTGCGATGATGGATTTTATTCTGACATATTCACTATACATAGTAATGAAATTTGGTGTGATATTTTCATAAATGCATGCACATGTACTGATAATATTCAATTCCCCCCTTCTTCCACTCTTGATGCCCAGAATCCTTCCTGGCCAGAGTCAATATTCTGCTTTCACATTGATTTTATTTTACCTGCCATATATAATAGATAATAGCTTGTGATACATTTTCTTCTGTGTCTGTCTTTCATCTTTTAGCATTAAATCATCCAGTTCCATCTATTTTGCTGAAAATTACAGGATTTCATTTTTTGTTTGTGACTGATACTAATACCATTGTGAATACCTGACATACTGTCTGATGCATACTTTGTTTACCTATGGCACTAATTTTTCTCTTTTTATGCATGCTAAATATATTGTTACACAAGTTAAATTTCTACAACAAAAGTCAGAAACAAGGAATAAAGTAAATTAGGGAACTATACTCCTTGGCCTGATTTTATCCAACTGAAACAAAGTAATCTAAAACTTGAAAAATAAAATCACATCCCTATTTTGCTTTAAATATGATGATAAATAAGATAATAGTATGCTAATTCTCTTTGAATCTGTCAAACACTAAACAAATATGGGAGTCTTCAGTAGATTCTATTACACAGAAAACTGCCCTTGTACAAATAAATAAAACAGTAGGTTGATAGGAGATGTATGATTCATAATCTTTCTGCAAACTTACACTTTCAGTGTAAGTGTTCCAATTATTTGGCCCAAAACCCTCATGTTTACTTCATCCATCAATAATAACTTTAGTTTTATTTTGGTGTGTGTATAGAAATATAGAGACAGAGATCATTCTGAACTTTGACATGTCTTGCAAATTTCTTTTTTCCTTAATATTTTGTTTTAATTGTAGTTGGAAACAATACCTTTATTTTATTTTTTAATGTGATGTTGAGGATTTCCCCACACATTCTGTGGTTCTACCCCTGAGCCAAAACCCCAGCCCTGTCTTGCAAATTTCTGTCACAAACTAGGCAAGCAGTTCTGCCTATGGTGCTCCCCAGAGTACCACTGACACAGACATTTCTCATCCATAAAAATGGAGACAGTAACACACATTTCCAAGTCCAAACCTCATTCTGAGCCAAGCTGTAATAATATGAAAGTCAGAACACAATCTACTTTAAAAACACTTCTATGTTAAATCTCATTGAGAAAAACTACAGCTGACATAGCAGGAAACATAAGCAAGTTACAACAACCCTGACTTTAACAAAGTCAGACATACTGGTATTCATGAGCCATCCATGGGTTGCGGGTGGGTCACTGCGCATCAAAGCCTAGTGAATAGAAACATCTGGTGTCTGGGAATGACCAGTGGACATTTTATTTGGTCAAATGCTAGGGACAGTGTGAATTATATCCAACTCTGCCATGTTCCAAATAGCACCTGAAATGGGTGTGACCTACCAAAATGCCAATCAACATGCTGACTGCAAGACATCACAAAACAAGATTCCACCCTTGAAACCTTATTCCTGCCTTTGATGTATTCCCTTAAATAAACCAGAGCCATTTTTCTTTTGTCTATTTCCAGCTCTTGTTTAGACTGGATGTATCAGGGGCTCTGCTTTTGTAATATATTTCTGACTCTTTGTCTTTTGTTCTTCACTAATTATTTTAGATTTTAAGCTTTCCTCCTTGGCAGGAAGAAAAAAAACCCCAATGAGATGCTGGCCATCATCCCATTAACTGGTGAGACTCTCAGCCAAAGTTTGAGTCCCTCTAAGTCAGAACTCAAGAAGACAAGCCCATAAGCTTCCACAAACACACATTGCCAGGCACAAGAGATGATAGAAACACTATCCAACAAACTTTCTTGTTCTCTATCTAGCAGAAGATAGAATTATAAAATAAATCCACCTATCTCTAAAACAAAACCAGTGTTGTCAGGAAATTTATGTCAGTTTCCAAGGCAAGAAGCCTTGCTCCATGAGGGACACTAGAACTGTGGAAATTTACCCAACATTCCCCTGCCACCCTGACCTTGCAGTACATCCTCTGTCCTCAAGATGACAAGCAGACTCATTCCTGGGAACCAGAGGCAGCAGACCCTGAGATGCCTCCACTTGCATTTGTGGTGGAAGACATGCTCAGCAGTGATGGGGTGTGCAGGGCGGAGTGTACAGGGAGAGGGTGTGCAGAACGGGGTGTGCAGAGCAGAATGTGCAGGGAGAGGGTGTGCAGGGAGGGTATTAAGGGAGGGGGTGTTCAGAGCAGAGTGTGCAGGGAGGGGATTGCTCTCCTCCTTTTTTGTGAGATGGGATCAGCACCATGAAGCAGTTCCATGCTGTTAACAGGCTGCTCTGGTGACACAGGACCAGGCCTGGGAAGCACCAGACCTGGGAACAAATCCCAGAGCAGGCCCAGTCCTCCGCCTGAGGTTGGCCCAGCTCAACTTTGAGCCTTGCACCTGCCCCGTGAGTGCCAGCTGGCTGTCAATGAGCAGGAATATGTCCATGTTGGCACCTGGAAGCCTCACATGTGGTAGGCAATTGCCCCTGTCCATGGAAAAGGGGTTTGGGGGAGCATCCACATCCATGACCCCACCATGAGAAATTGTCTCTGTCCTTTCAGCTTTAATGGCAGCAGACCCTTGTAAGGTGAGGGATGCTCCTTCTAGAGGATTTTGAGTCTGAGCAGGGAGCATGCAGGGCCAGGCCGCTCTCATCTCAGCAAAGCCAGCTCTTCTACCCTCACACCTTCTAGGTCATATGGTATGCAGAGCATGGCTCCAGGTCTGTGGCCTGGTGCTGGGCACCCTTCCTAGCATTTGCAGCTTCCTTTGACTCATTAAGGCAAAGATAAGGGGACATTAATGCCACCCACTTTAGGCAGAAAGGGTCTGAGATTGACAGAACCAGAGCTAACATTTATAGGCCATTATTAGTTCAATCAGAAAACATAGATGAGCTGGATGTGGTAGTGCAAGCCTCTCATTCCACTGATTCCAGAGGGTGAAGTAGGAGGGTCTCAAATTCAAGACCATCCTTATCAACTTAGTAAGGCACTCAGCAACTTATAGAGAGACCCTGTCTCAAAATTAAATAAATAAATAAATAAATAAATAAATAAACAAACAAATAAATAAATAAATAAATAAAAAGGGCTGGGGATGTGGGTCAGTGGTTAAGTACTCTACTAGGTTCAATCCTCAGAACCAGAAAAAAAAATAAATTGGTTATTTAATCTTACATTTCAATTCACCTGGCATTATCTCATTTTTTAAAGAATTCAGGTGAGGCCCAAGAGGACAAGAATCCTGTCCCAGCTCACAGATTGCTGTCTAAGGTGGGCAGGGTTTGCCAGAATGAGGTCTTCACAGTTTGGGAGCAAACAAGGATGATGTTCAAGGATTTGCCACTTGGGGGCAGTGGAGTCCCATGAAACGAAAAGCGAATCCCCGCCCAGCCCAGCTTTGGAAGGTCTTTCATGTCTGTTTAAGAGATTTGGCAGGTGGTCAATGGAAATTGGGTAAAAGTGTGTCTGGGACAAGAGGCCAGGTTCTGATGCCACCTCTCACATTCACGGGCTGTGAGATCTGAGGGAAGAGTGTACCACTTCTGCTCCCCCGACCTATCCCCTCTCCTGAGAAGGGACTCACAACCAGGAGTGAGCCAGGGCCCTAAACAGCCACTTACCATGCCAGGCACATGCTGAGCACTCTGAAGCCACCTCATCATATCCTGGGACCGTCAACAGATCTTGGAGGAAGTTGCTAGGGTGCCATGTCATAGATGAGGGTGGTAACTGTCTGGGGATACTTGCCAAACAGAAGCTGCTTGTAGAATCCACCTCTGGACCATCCTTGATGCTCAGGCACAAAGCACTGTGAGGAAGAACCCCACCCACCTTCTCTCTGCTTACTGTCCTGCTCCCAGCCCCAGCCTCATGTAACCCCCACCCTGCCTCTTCTTCCATTAGAAATACCCCTTACCACTCCACATTTCCATCCTCTCCCCCAGCTCTGCCCACAGTCCTGATCCCTGGTCTCCACAAACCAGTCTCTGCAGCCTGAGCCCTACATAGACTTTCTCTAGTGATGAGCAAATCCTCCAGGACCCTTAAGTTTGTCTCTGTCCCAAGAGAAGAAGAGCACAGATGGGAGGACAGCAGAGACTGGGCCCTCAAGAGGGAACCTCAGGCTTCACTGGCCAGGAAAGGCTTTAAGAGATTGGGACTTGATCCTTGGTCATTGTCCCTTGGTGAAGGTTCAGTACAGCTGGTCAGACTGGAGACCTGGACTGGGCTGCTGGAGCACCGGAGACTGCAGTCAGGGCTAGGCACTGGGCAGTCCTACTGCCCCATGGTGGCTTAGGAGGGAGAGAGAGGGACTCAGCAACCCTGGGAGGGCAGCTGAGGTGTGGACGCCCTGTCCTAAGACAGAGCTCACAGAGGAGAGAGTGGCTAAAGGTTCACTGGACCTATCTAGGACTTGGGCCATGTTCTAGGCCAGTAGCTTGGAGCAGAAATCAGAACCAGCACAAATTCTGACATCTGAGCCTTGGAGAGAGGGGACCAGAAGTTGGTTAGGAGAGAAGGGAGCAGCCTTGACCAAGGCAGAAGCCATCCATGATTACTGTGACCCTCCTGCTGCGTTTCCCAGGAAGCTAAGCTGAACTTTATTTTATTTAACAAGAAAGAAGAAAGAAAGAAAGAAAGAAAGAAAGAAAGAAAGAAAGAAAGAAAGAAAGAAAGAAAACTTGAACACAGGGCTAAGTCCAGACTCTACCACTAATAAAAACTCCTACCTTCCCCTGCGCCCCCCCCCCTCAGTTCTGGGGATTAAACCCAGGGGTTCTCTACAACTGAGCTACATCCCCAGCCCTTTTAAACTTTAGCTTGGGACAGGGTCTCACTAAGTTGCCCAGACCGCCTTGAACTAGTGATCCTTGTGTTTCAGCCTCCCGAGTAGCAAGCCATTTGAACAAGCATTTATTTAGGGCTATTGATTTATGTAGAGTAACTCAGTTCCCACAACCCTCTGAAGGAGGGATGGTTTTAACTTTATTTGCCCATGAAAACTTGAAGGCACCAAGAGGTTGAATGACTTGCCCAGGATCACTCGGGATAGGTATTCAAATACAGTCATCCTGGCTCCATAGTTCCTCCTGACCACATGAGAAGGAAATGATGGCCTTTACCCTCTTTCCAATTGAAAATATGTATTGCTTTTACTGATTTGGAATGTAACTGAAGAGACATAAAAATATTTTATCAAGATAGATGGATATAACCTAGGTGCGGTGGCACACACCCGTAATCCCAGAAACTCAAGAGGCTGAGGCAGGAGGATCATAAATTCAAAGTCAGCCTCAGCAATTTAGCAAGGCTCTAAGCAATTTAGTAAGACCCTGTCTCAAAACAAAACATCAGCAAAAAAAGAGGGGCTGGGATGTTGCCCAGAGGTTAAGCACTCTGGGTTCAATGCTCAGTACTAGAAAAAGAAAGAAAGAAAGAAAGAAAGAAAAATGATCATAAACAGAAAAAGAGATGACTGTCCACTAGACCATGTTGGACACAGATGTGTTTGCCTCTGGTTTCAACATGACATAGTATGGCCAGATCTTTGGAGATTAAATTTGCAAATGTAAATGGTGACCCAGCATGTGGCAACACTGGGAACACTGGCAACACATGCCCAGCATGTGGCAACACTGGGAAATTGAGATAATTGGGACAGAGGAGGGAGACTTGGGAGAGTGCCCAGAAGCTCATGGAGTCTGGGAGAGAAAGGCAGTGATGGGCACGTGCCAGGAGCTCTCAGGTGTCCACAGCCCAAGGCTGGAAGACCAGGGCATTTATGAATATTCCAGGCCTGCTGTTGGGCCTTCAGGAACTGAGTCTGGCCCTCAGCAGTGGGCACAGCTGGGGTCTCAGATGGTGGATACAGAGGACATCAAGCCTGGGAGGCCCCCCCCCAATTCACTGTTTGAGTATGGGACTGGTGGGGGAGAATGAGTTGTTCTAGACGCCCACCCAACTCACTTAAGGAGCTCAGCTCCCTGCACAGCCCAACATTGCCTTCAGCCTTTGCAGGAGAAAGAGGCTGTACAAACAGAAGGGCCCACAGCAGTCTGCAGGAGGGCAGTGACCCAGGCCTGGCATGCCTGTGTGAGAGCCATGGGCTCCAGGGACCTGGAACCCCAACAATCAGACTTCCAGGAGCCCCAAAATGGCCTTTCTTTTAAGGGTCTCTGTTGAGTGTGAGGTTTCTAGGGAGAGAATAAAGTTTGTGGGCTAAGGACAGCTGGGCCCTGGCTCAAACTGAAAAATAAAAAGGGCTGGGATTGTAGCTCATAGGTTGAGCACCCCTGGCTTCAATCCAGCACCACAAAATATAAGCAAATAAATAGAGAGAAAACCAACAAAAGGGCCGCTGATGAAGCTTCGTGACAGAAGGCTTGACTAGCCTGGGTGCAGCCCTGGGTGTGATCCCCAGCCACATACACAAATATCTATCATGAGTGCAAAATGGATGTCACACTTCTAACATAATGACCACCATAGCCTGTCCCAGCCTGCCTGAGAACACCCATGGCAGGCTGCATTAGGGCAGTCAGTAACACAGCCAACCTCTCTCTGCAGTACTAAGTGTCTTCGGTTTCTGTGCTGGGGATGGAACCAAGGCCCTGGTTCAGGCTAAGTGCACTCTACCACTGAGCCTCTCCCCAGCTCTCAAAGTACTTACTGTATCACTCAGGATGTGAATGCCGACTGAAAAGGAGCACCCAGTTGTTGTGTGGGGGACATATTGCACTTTCATACTCCTGGAGAACACAAGTCAGGGGCCAGCTGCCTCTGGTGATCTTTCTAACATTTGAGGGGTGCTGGAGTTGAATGCATGGGCTCCACACACACTGAGCACATGCTCTGCACCCAGGGCTGGCTGAGACCTTAACAGACCAGATGCTTCTGATGGTGCCCAGAAGTCACTTCCTGACTTCAGTACAGTGTGCCTCTAGGGAGACAGAGCTCTCGAGAGAGACAGAGCACTCCAGATCAGTATGCCCTGCCCTTAGCCCCTTTTTGTTTTGGGCACCTAGGATTGAACCCAGAGGTACTTAACCACTGAACTACATCCCTGTTCTTTTATTTATTTATTTATTTATTTATTTATACTTTTTGATACAGGGTCTTCCAAAGTTGCTTAGGGCCTTGCTAAATTGATGAGGCTTACTTTTAACTCTCATCCTCCTATCTGAGCCTCTTAAGCTGCTGAGATTATAGTCATGTACTACCGCTTCAGTTTCCTGTAAAAAAAAAGAGTCCTTCCTTGCCTGAATCTTCACCATATTGAATTAGGATCTGACTTCCTTAACAAGACTTCTAAAGCACAAGAAGTAAAATCAAGAATCAGTAAATGGAAAGGATTCAAACTAAAAAGCTTCTCAGCAAAGAAAAAAATCAATAACATGTAATAAGAATTGTAATGCATTCTGCTGTCATGTATTTAAAAAAATAAAATCAATAAAACTGAAAAAAATCAATAACATAAAGAGAGAGCCTACAAAATGGAAGAAAATCTTTACTACATGCATCTCAGATAGAGCACTAATATATATACACAGCCAACCTTCATATATATACACAGGATACATGAAGAACTCAAAAGACTTAACACAAAACAAAAACAAAAACAAAAACAATCAATAAATAGGCTAAGGAATTGAACAAACACTTCACAGAAGAAGAAATACAATCAATCAACAATATATGAAAACAAGTTTAACATCTCTAGAGATTAGAGAAATACAAATGAACACTACACTAAGATTTCATCTCATTTCAGTCAGAATGGCAGTTATCAAGAATAGACAGCAATAAATGTTGGCAAGGATGTAGGGAAAGAGGTGCATTCATACAGTGCTGGTGGGACTGCAAATTGATGCAACCATATGGAAAGCAGTATGGAGATTCCTCAGAAAACTTGGAATGGAAACACAATTTGACCCAGCTATCTCACTCCTTAGTTTGTATCCAAAGGACTTAAAGTCAGCCTATTACAGTGATACAGCCACATCAATGTTTATAGCAGCTCAACTCACAATAGCTAAACTATGGAGCCAACCCAGATGCCCTTCAACAGATGAATGGATAAAGAAAATGTGGTACACATACACAATATTACTCAGCATTAAAAAATAATGAAATGTTGACATTTGCTGGTAAATGAATGAAGCTGGAGATTATCATGTTAAGCAAAGTAAGCCAATTTCCCCCCCAAAACCAAAATCTGAATGTTTTGTCTGATCTGTGAATGCTAACTTACAATAAGGAGGGAGGAGGGCTAGGGAAGAATAGAAATACTCAAGATTAGGCAGAGGGGAGTGAAGGGAGAAGAGAGCATAGGAAGAACAGTAAAATGAATTGGACATTATTACCCTATGTGCATATAAGACTACATGACCACTGTGATTCTACATCATGTACAATGAGAAGACTGTGAAGTTATACTCCATTTATGTATGATGTGTCAAAGTGCATTCTACTGTCATGAATAACTAATGAGAACAAATAAAAACATTGTCCTTCCTTCAATACACCTTCCTCTCCCTGCATATTACACCAAATAGCAGCAGGAATCACAGGCACCCCTTCCCATTACCTGTCACTCCCTATCGGCCCTCCTGCCTCCAGCCCCCCCGCAGCCACTCCTCTGCTCTCTGTCTCTACAGATCCACCTGTTGGGAGCTCTTTCTATAAATGACATCAGCCACAGGCAGTCTTTACTGACTGACTCCTTTTCCTTGGCACAATGTGTTTCCTCCTATAGCAGCGTGGATCAGTGCTTGATGTCATTGCCCAATAATACCCCATTGCAAGGACCTACCACAGCTCACCTGTCCATTCTCTGGCTTAAGTGTATGTGACCTATGCTGCTGTTTATGGATTCCGTGACTCACATTTTGGACTTCCACTTGGTCACCATGCATTTCTGAGGGTTCAGCCCTAACGCAGGGGGTTAAGCTATAACCCCATGATGTCCTTCCCAGTTCATCCTTTCCCCCATACCGTGCTGTGAGTTTCCTCTAAAATTCATGCTTTGAAATTTAATGCCCCATGGTGGTATTAAAAGTGGGACCTCCAGGAAGTGGAGCCTCTTGAACAGATTAACACTCTCTCCATTAGGGAATTAGGGAAGCAGTGTAGGCCCCTTCCCTGTGCCCTCCCATCCCCTTGCCACAGGGGGACAGTGTTCACATCTGCGTGGGCTTTTTCTCATCCGGCGAGGAGGTCCATGGAACAGGGTAGAGGAAAATGTGGCTGCAGAGACCAAGGTGGAATCAGGTCTGATTATATTGTGCAGTTATCATGTATATATACTCAGGCAGGAGCTAAGCAGATTACAGGCGGCCACCAATGCAATTTCTTGCTAACTGTCCTTGTGGCAATCATTTGAGGATAGGGATGTGGAGCAAGCACAGGGACTGCAACATGTGGCCTCACACCCAGAGCCATGCCTATGGGGTAAGTGGCCTGCTGCTCATGTGCCTAGCACTAGGGGAATGACCTGCCACTCAAGTGCCTTTAACGTATGCCATGTATGCAGTACTCTATGCACTTGTCCCTAGACATGTATCCCCATGGAGAATGAAGCAAAAGGCATCCTGTCTGAGACAGAGACCAACCCTCAACAGATACCGGCCCTGTCAGCATCTTAAACATGGATGGCTCTGTTCCAGAAGTGTGAGAAAACTAATTTCTGCTGTTATAAATGATCCAGTCTTAGGAGTTTTGTTAGAGCTGTATTAAAAAAACCAATTTGGCAAGGCACTTTGCAATTCAGCAAGACCCTATCTTTAAATAAAATATAAAAAAGGACTGGAGATGTGGCTCAGTGGTTAAGCGCCCATGGGTTCAATCCTCAGTACAAAAAAAAAAAAAAAAAAAAGAAGCCCAGCAAGAATGCTTTTCTTTTGCCCAAAATTCCCTACCAATGACCCTCTGTGAAGGCCACCAGCCCTTGTTCTGTCCCTCCACCTGCCTTGGCCAGGCTCTTTCAGATGACGGGGTGGCCATCTGTGCAAGCTGTGCTAGGACTTGTGAGAACAATCAGCACTTTAATTGTGTGTACTTCTCCAGGTGTGACTTCTGTGGTGGCACTGGAGTTCCTTAAAGACCTCACAAGGGGCCTCACTGCACCATCTACAATGCCTACCTCAACATGTATGATACCTGGCCTTTGGGGGACACTCCAGCTCCAAATATAGCAACATCTAGGGGAAATAAGCTTCCATTCTAAAAAAAAAAAGTCTAATAAATACCAGTCTAAAAGTGCATACCCCATAAAAATATCTTTCTTGGACAAGGAGGAAATTGACAGTTTTAAATAAGCCAGCACAGGGATAATCACATATAATTAACCTATGCAAAAGGATGTTGTTTTAGGCCAGAATCCCTCAAAACAGCCCTTGGAGTTCTTGTGTCTATGAATTATTGAGGCAGAACTCCCAAAAGAACCTGTCAGGAAGTGAGGGAAGCTGGACAGGACAGGAGAGGCAGCCACAGGTTCTCAGCCGGGCAGAGGCACAAGCCTCAGATCCCATGTGACCACAGAGGACACAGCACAGCTGGTGGTTTTGGAAAAAAGGTGTTCATAAATCACAGGTGAGGGCCAACCCTTGATTATAAAACTCACTTTTTGCTAGGTGACCTTGCCTCTGTAGGCTAGCAAGGTGATCTGAGCCTGTTTCAGGCAGGCTGGGCTCAGCTACTGGTATGCAGCTGATTGGGGTGTTCTATGCATATTGGACTTAGGATTTACTCAGCTTTAATGTGTTTTAGGGATGGAGCCTCATTGTCAAGGAGCACCTGTGCTATCCTTGCATGTAGAAGGTAGCATCTCTTCTCCTTGTGCTTCTTGAGCAGTGGTGTCCACCACTAGAGTTCATGTTTTTTTGTTTCTTTGTGTTTTTTTTTTTGGTATGGGGAATTGAACTCAGAGGCACTCAACCACTGAGCCACATCCCCAGCCCCTTTCATTTTTCAATTTGAGACAGGGCCTTGCTAAGTTACTTAAAGTCTCCCTAAGTTGCTGAGGCCAACTATGAACTCCTGATTCTCCTGCCTCAGCCTCCTGAGCCACTGGGATTACAGGCATGGCCACTGAAAGGAAAGTGACCACAACACTCAGAGTGACCAAGAGATCTTTATGGCAGCAGTGCAAAAAAGGATAAAAAGAAGGAGAGGAAGAGAGAAAGAGAGGGAGGAAGGGAGGGGGAGAGAGAGAGAGGGAGAGAGAGAGAGAGAGAGAGAGAGAGAAGAAAGAGAGAGCCAGGGAGAGTGAAAGCAAGAGAGGGAGACAGAGAGAGCAAGAGCAAGCGAGCAAGAGAGAGAGGGGCCCGGCAGGAGGGAATTTTTATAGCCCAAATCTAATGGGGTCTCCAGGTCTGCAAGCTGCCTTGTTGGCACAAGGGGAGTTAAGAGTTCAGCCTTGAGCAGGCGGGTTGAGTGTTCAGCCTTTAGCGGGGGCTTGGGTGTTTGGGCTTGAAGCAAACAGGTGATAAAGAACCAGACAGAGGGTTTGAGTGGCCAGGTCACCCTGCAGCTAACTTTGTTTGGCATGCCCTGCATACAACTTAATTCAGCCTGTCCTGTACCTAACAGCCACCACATCCAGCTGTTGAGTGAATTTAAACGCAATAAAAATACAGTTGCATAGTTCTGTGTGATGTAATAGAATTTAGTGGTAAAACAATGTTGAGTATAGTTACAAATGTATAAAGTCAAACTATAAAACTTTTAGAAGAAAACACAGGTAAAAACCTTTTCATGATCTGGCATTAGGCAAGAATTTTTAGGACGGATACCAAAAAATGATCTAAAAAAATTTGAGCTTCATCAAAATTAAAGACCTCTTATCTGCAAAAAGAATTATTTAAAAAATAAACAGATAAGCTACAGCAGGGACAAGTGTTTGCACATCACATATGTGATAAGGACTTGTTTCTAGAATATATAAAAAATTCAGGCTGGGTGCAGTGGCACACTTGTAATCCCAGTGACTTGGGAGGTTGAGGCAGAAGGATCACAAGTCCAAAGCCAGCCTCTGCAACTCAGTGAGACCCTATCCCAAGATAAAAAGGGCTGGGGATGTGGCTCAGTGGCAGAGCATTCCTGGGTTCAATCCTTAGTACCAAAAAAAAAAAAAATTCAACTCAGTCATGAGAGAAGAATCAAGGAAAGCACCCTTAATATGAGGGCAAAGTAAACATTTCACCAAAGAACATGTACAAATGCCTATTAAGCATATGAAGGGTGATCCACATCACTTGTCAACTTGGAAAACCAAACTGAAAACACTTTGAGATACCATCACACACTGATTCAAATGGCTGTAATTGAAGTAATTGTAAATATTAGCCCAACTTCCAAGGGTCTCTACTCTGAAAGTGCTTTTGGGATCTGGGGAAGGGCCATTGAGAAGGCACAAGGCTCAGCAGACCTGCTCTGGCCAGAACTCAGGCTCTTTATCTGCAGCCCCTAGACGCTCTAGAGAAGTAGGGGTCTTGACACGGTTTGGTCTCAAGTGTCCCCACTTGCAGGTGCCCTGGGAGCCTCCACGTGGTCCCGGCCCTATGCTGAGAAAGAAATGCTTGAGTAATTGAATGTCCAGAGACTCTGCCTAGTCCTCCAAGTTCACTATACCCTGGAGGTTTTTCAGCCCTGGGGTCGCGGTCAGGATTCCTCCTTCTGCAGTTGCGGCCTCCTCAATCAGGTTCTGGGTTTGAAACTGACTCTGGAGGAACTGGGCAAGGACCGGGCTGGGGTGTGGGGTGGGCACTAGCCCAGCCTGTGCGAGTCCTGGATTCCATCCCCAGCATTTCCCCAACCAGCTGGGGCAAAGCGGGCAGGGGGCGTGGCTTTGCGTGGGCGAGGCCAAAGCCGCCCAGGGCCCTTTGACTGGTTCAGATCCTGCAGGCCCTTGCTGGCTACCAGCTGGTGCGCCCCTAGAAGTCCAGGTCCTACCAGCCATCTCCACCACTCTTTCCTCCTGGCCTGCTAGCTGCTCCTCAGCCTGGCTCACTGGGATCATCCCACCCCTGCCTCTGCAGTTAGGTGCTGTCATAGCCTTGGCCACTTAGGACCCTGGTCCACTCCTGGCTGTGAGTCCTTTCTCAGAGGAGAGGAGAGGTCAGGGAGGGAGCAGGAGTGGTGCGCACTTCCCTCAGATCCTAGCCAGAGAATGAGAGAACTGGCGTCAGAACCGGGCCCCTGGTCCCAGAGAGGCTTTTACCCAGTTCCCATGGCCGCCTGGGAAATCCATAGAATAGACGGTGAAACGGACCTGAAGGGCCTTCCAAAGCTGGGCTGTGCTAAGAGATGCTTTTTGTTTAGTGGGACTCCACTGCCCCCACGTGGCCAGTCCCTGAACTTCATCCTTGTTTGCTGCCAAACTGGGAAGATCTCATTCTGATGGAAAACCCACGCCTGCCCACCTCAAACAGCAATCCTTGAGCTGGGACAGGATGCTTTTCCTGGGCCTCATCTGCGTTCGTTCAAAAAAGGAATGATTCCAGGGGTATTGAAATGTAAGATTAAATAATCCGTTCAAACTATTTATTTATTTATCTATTTATTTATTTCTGGTCCTGGGGATTGAACCCAGGGGCACACTGAGCCACATCCCCAGCCCTTTTAATTTTTTTTTTTAAATTTTGAGACAGAGTATATCTAAGTTGCTTAGTGCCTTGCTAAGTTGCTGAGGATGGCCTCGAATATGTGATCCTTAACTGATGTGATTCTGCAATCTGTATACAGGGTAAAAATGGGAGTTCATAACCCACTTGAATCAAATGTATGAAATATGATATGTCAGGAGCATTGTAATGTTTTGAACAACTAATAAAAAAAGAAATAAAAAAAGAATATGTGATCCTTCTGCTTCAATCTCCAGAATCACTGGATAGAGAGTTGAGGTGGTCCAGGTGCCATGCTGTTGAATCTTCAAAATTGTAAGCAACGTAAGCCCCTTCTCTTTATAAAGTTGGCTTGCCTTGAGTAATTTACACAAATGAGAACTGTTCTGGGCTGGGGTTGTGACTCAGTGGTAGAGTGCTTGCCTAGCATGTGTGAGGCACTGGGTTCAATTCTCAGTACCACATAAAAATAAATTAAAAAAAAATAAAGATCCATTGAAAACTAAAAATAATGCTTCAAACAAAAAAGAAAACTATTCTAACAGGTATGCTTTTGTGAACAAAAGTGAAATATTTACCTCAAGTCCATCTTTGATCTATCTAAGATTGGAAAATTATTCATAATTATTATTTCAGTGGTATGCATTGATTTACATAAATCCAAAAAGCATGTGTTTCTCCTCATAACAGGATATAATTTGAAACTTTATATTTATTACCAAGGTGTGCAATGACATGTCATATTTAAATTGTTTATAGGTTTTTTAGAGAAATTAAACCTGAGTCTGCATGGCTATCTAGCCACAAGAGTCTTTTAAAAGAAAAATCAGAGATTATTATGTGGTCAATCACTATTCTTCCTGCAAGTTCACAAATAATCAGGCAAAAATTAATAAAATTTAATGGATCAAGCCAGGATAAAAGGATCCTATGCCATGCACTAACTGTGGAGGTAACTAGTGGCCTGGGATATAGGATATTTGGACCCCACCCAATCCTGTCATTATGATTCAATGAGGTCCACAATGAGAATCACAATTATTACATACTTTTTGGTGATTTTTTATTTTAATTTCTGTTTGGAATCCTACTTAAAACTGATCTAGACCATTTTATTTATCCTTTCATTGCTGATACATATTTGAATGGTTTCCAGTTTATACATAATGCTGAGGTAAATGTTCTTTCACATGGAGAACACAGGTTGGCATTTCCACTGGGTGTATGTCTTAGAGTAGGATCTCTGAGAAATAGCTACAGTCTACTTTCATCTCAAAAGAGGCCATCACAGAATTTGGGAAGTGGTTGTGACCATTTAAATTCATATCTATGTGTAATATTTCACTTGCTTTACATCCTTATAACTCTCATCAGTGGTCTTAAGCTATTGCATATTTGTATCACATTGTGGTCTGTCTTTTAAATGAGTCTGGCATTGAGAATTGAAATGGACCTTACATATACCAAAAAAGAGCTTTGCAACCTAAGCCAAACCCCGAGCCCTGCATTGCAATTTTAAATTGAGTTTTATTATTAATACTGTGGAGCACATTTTCATATACATGGGGGTCATTTGGTATCTTTCTTTGAAATGGCTAGTCGGATACTCATTCATTTCCTCCCCACTGTGAGTTGCCTGGGTTTTTCTTACAAATTATTGCTTATTATTCACAGCAGGAGGAGTCTGGATGTGGAGTAAATGCATGGGGATTGCCCTAAGGGCCAAGACCTTTGTGCATTGTGCATAAGTGTATGGTTCTGTAACAGAGATCTGGCTGTTCCAAGCCTCATGTACATCTGCAGAAGCCATAACAGAAAGTCAGTAAAACTTCACATGCAAGCCTGACCCACATTGGTACCTTGTGCAATATTTATGGAGCTCAAAACCATGTCCCCATTCAGTACATACATATGCTGGTTCACATGGAACTTCTCATTGCATTTTCAGAGACTGAGGCCCAGACATAGAAAGGGACTGGTCTAGCCCATAGGTGAGCAGAGTTCAGTAGGGTTCTGCCCTCTCCCATAATGTTTATTTTGGAATGATAATACCTATTATTCTGCAAATCTCTTCCCTGTATCTCTTCATATGACCCATTTTCCACTTCTTACTCACTCATGAGCACACAAACATACATGTGTGTGCATATATATACATATATATAAAGAACACATGCACAACTTCTAAGGTTGGCATTGTGAAGTCAGGCAACAGGCAGCAACCAAAGGAGGCAGATTTAAAAAGACCACTGAATGAGGCTTTATTGAGACTCACTCCGGGGCAGAACTCTATCAGTCCAACAGAGTGGACAGGAGGAGGGTCTGAAGAGAAACTGTGTGGGGGCTCGACTGGACTGTAATTTTATGGGGCTTATGGTAGGAAGGGAAGGGCTTGGGACAGAAAAAGGGATTTTAGGTATTCCTTGTCCCACTGGAGTTGGTTGGGGGAACTGGCTGAACTCCAGGATTGGCCAGGACATCCCACTGATTGACAGGTGTTTCCGTGGGCGCCTGATTCATGTTTCTTTTGCGGGGGCGGGCTGCTTGGTGCTTTGTTCCTAAGTCACCGCCACCAACCTGACAGAATGCATCTGGCTAGGGAAGCTCAGGGAGCCTTTGCCCCAGTGCTGGGCAGCCAGCTTCATGCTGTTTCCATCACCATGGTAAACACCTGAAGTCTGGCCGGAGCAGGCTTCCTAGTCCTGCCTCCTGTATTTTCATGGGCTTCCCATTGGTCCTTCCACTGCCACTCAGTCAGGACTTCTGGTCCTGCCTTCCAGCCACTAGCCTGTACTTCCTGTTCCATACAGATGTGCTGCTGAAACTACACAGAGCCTGCATTTTTTTAAGAATGCCCTCCTGTAAATGCTAATGAAATTTCTTTTTCAGACAAAATATAATTCCACAAGTTTCTAAGTTGCAGCCCTGAGCCTGACTTATTTTCAAAGCTAAATAATCTATTTTTTTCTTTATAGCTGTATTATTAAGATAAATTGCAGAGGTAATATAGCAATTATAAGAAATACATGTTTCTTTATATTTTGCTTTTAAGTTTGAAGGTTATGAGGATGCATTTGCTCGTCACAGGAACAAAAGCCGGCAATATTCCTGTGATAATCAAGAAATCCTTTTCTCATTCCTGATTTTATAATTACAAGAAATGAATAAATGTGTACACCAAGATCTTAATTCAGCTACATCATGTGACGTCACATATAAGAGTGCACTCCTAGTTAAAAATAAATTGAAATGGATCCAAATATCTTAAAATCCACGTGGTTACATAAAGTTACTACAATTATAAGTTATGTGCTTATTCTTAATATATATATATATATATATATATATATATATATATATATATATATATATATATTAAATCCTAGGTATTAGGATAACTTATTGTTGTTTATACATAAGATAATTAGCACATATGTCTAATTGTTTAATTAATATGAATTTATCTGATGCTATGCCTTTCAGTTACAGATATCTGAGATAAATGTAGTTTACTATAAATTTACTTTCAAAAGATAATCAAGTAATCTCAAATTATTGTACAAACTCTATAAAATGATAAACAAATATAATTCTATCTACAGGAATATCCAAGAACTTTAACTATATTTTCATTAAGATATTTAGATTCTAAGGTTTTCAGAGATTATTCCAAAGTATAACCCGAAGAATTCTAAAAGGAAAAGAAGATGCTTCAACAGAGAGGAAACACACATTGGAGGTCCTAAGAAGAAGAAAGAAATCATCTTTGGATAAAAAAAAGATCTTTATATTCTATATTTTAATGATAAAAGTATTTTCCTAAATAGAAAGATCTTTATATCATTATCTAAACAGGTGATATAGAAAGTCAAAACAATTGAGAAAAAGATTGTAAACTGACTATAAACATTTTAACTGATTAATTCAAGTATTTCAGGCTATTTTCTTGATTTTACTATGCTAGTATGAGCTATGATTTTGTCCATATTTTGACATGATAAAGACCTATTAAGATGTTAAGTTTATTTCCTTTAAGGAAGGTCTTTATTGACTAATGATTCTTACTGTTTAAGGCAAGGATTAATTTTGGTGAATAAGTTCATATCCTTGATTAAACACTAAATATATTAAACTGCTCCCTTAGATCCCAATTTTGACAATTCTCCTTGGAGATTAAATTTGATTGATTCAAAGACACTGCTGATTCTTGCATATTACTTTTGTTTGTTGGATAATTATGAGATTTGGGAGAACATTTTATTCGGACTGAGGTTCTCCAAATTAAAGTTGAATACTAGTTTTGAACAATAAAAGTTGAAAACCTTGTTGGAAATTCATTGGTATTATAGAAGCTCTCTGGACCTATTATTCATAAAAAATATGGTAAGATTTATATATTACTCCCTACACTGAGAAGTAACCTTAATCATATTTTCTAAAAGATAATTAATATTATTTAAAGAATAATACTTAAAGGATAAATTCTGAAATATAGATATATTTTAAGACCTTCTCTCAAAAAGAGATTGAGGGTTCTTTTTAAATTGTATTGGGAAATTACAATAATCAATAAAAGATTAATCTTTTTTATCATTTAAATACTTGTACTATTTATAACTTAAATTGATGATACTATGGCTTATGCCAAGCCTTTACTCAATTTTATTAAATAAAGAAAAGGGGAGGGTGGCTGAGTGGTAGAACACTTGCCTACCACATGTGAGGCACTGGGTTTAATTCTCAGCACCACATAAAAATAAGTAAATAAAATAAAGTTTCATCAACAACTAATAAAAATATTTTTTAAAAAAAAAGAAAAGAAAAGGTGGGAAAACAGGACCCCAGAGGCTTACAAAATATTTAATTTTTTTCTTAATTGTAATATTAAGAATCTCACTGCTGCTGAACATGATTCAGTAAATTAACTCACATTTCAAAGGAGAGTTTATTTTTTTCTTAATTTAGAGTATTTAGAAAATAAAGTGCAGTGTTTCATATTAGGGTAATTTTTAGCCTAGAGCCCAGTTCCCCCAGTCACAATTGTTGGACATTAATCTAGAACCTCAACTTCCTTACCTCAGTTATCTTATTTTATTTATTTATTTATTTTCATTGATTTTATTATTTTTTTAAATACATGACAACAGTGGAATGCATTATAATCCTTATTACACATATAGACCACAATTTTTTGTATCTGTGTATATAAAATATGTTCACACCAATTTATGCCATTATACATGTACTTTTTTTTTGCATTACAATAAAAGGACTATTGTACAGATAAGTAAATTTAGTCTTAATCTTTAAGGTATATACTACACATATATACCACAATTTTTCATATCTCTGTATATAAGGTATGTTGACACCCAATTTAAGTCTTCATACATAAATTTTTTATAATGACGACCATCACATTTCAAAGGAGAGTTTAAACCAGTCACTGTAAAAATGACTGAAAAAACCTGACACAGGAAGGTAAATCTCCCAACTGCAGAGTTTATAGCCATGCAGTTACATGAGCTTGTCAGGTAAGTAAAAATTTATGAACAAACTTCTATGAACCCATTTCTCAGATCCACATTTAATATGTCTTGCATTGTGGATGGAAAGACCACCCATGAAACTAGATTAATTGTACTGACTACAATTGTCAGTTATACATATAGGTTGATTCTATGGTAAACAGGCTGTCTGGGAATATCTTTTGAGAAAAAGACAGCATATAAGAAACCTAAACCAGTCAATCATGCTGGTCCTTAAAGATTAAGACTAAATTTACTTATCTGTACAATAGTCAGAAAGATTATTAAAATAGATTTTTCCTATTCAGGCCAGTTATTTACATAAAATAGCCACCAATGTATTATTGCCCTAATCATTCTATAATAGAAATTAATATTTTTTCTAAGTGGATAGATTATGCAAATGTCTTTCCAGTACCACTTAAGATATCTAGAAATAATGGGCATATTTTAGACTGGTCTCCCAGAATTGACAAAGATGATTATGCAAGGATGCCATGACACCTGGAGGTTTATTGTTAATACCCTAACCCTCAGCAAGATGGCACCCAAAAGGATGTTTTGATGTTTGACTTCTACCTTCAGAATATTTACATTACTTACAGACCTAATAAAGTCCTTATATGTGAGAATTAAGAGGAAGGATGATGAATATCCTGTAGCATGTAAAATACAACTTATTATATTACTAGCTATTGCCAGTTAATATTTCAGAGCTATAATATGCTGAAATTAACATTCAGGCTTTGAAATAAGTGCAAGCCAATTAACTAGACCTAGGCAAACTCCTAGTGTCATGATCCTTGACGTGACTACTTTAAATATTATTCCTTGCTTCTACAATTACAGCCTTGTAGCTATGTCTTAAAACTTACAATATGTGGATTTTCTTAAAAGTTGACTTAAATTATTTCCAAGATCCTTCATAGTCAATAAGTGCTGATGGAAGGATTGGAACTAAGTTAAAATGCTCTAAGAAGCCACTGTAATAAATATTGTGAATGAGCTCTCTGCTCTATGGTGTGGAAAGGCTTAAATGCCATGCCAAATAAAAATGTTTATATTTCTATGACCAAACACAATGCTTTCCAATAAAATTGGGAAAAGATTAAGAATCTTCTGATAAGTATTTGGCAGAGTAATAATAATAACCTGGGTCTTCCAAGTTGATTATGTTATTAAAGTGATATGTTTTCGACTAATTTTTTTTTTGCATTTCAATAATAGATCATGATGACCTCAGACCAAGAATCCAGTGACTGAAAGATATAATTCCCCAGTTTCCTTTTTTTATATTACGAAAGGGGAAATATGTCAGGAGCTGCCACACAGGAACTGAGCACCCTTTGACCTTGAGTGATGAGAGTGTGGAGATGTGACAAGCCAGCATGGGCTGTGTGTGTGAACTATGGGTACTGACCGCATAGGGTGGATGGAACCACCATTGCCCCTCTGTTTGGGTGCTCCTTGCTCTGGTCTTTTCACTTGCTCTGCCATGATCCCCACACAGCTCATGAGATGGGCATGGCCTCCCTAGATGTCAGTCAATCTGCTGACACCAGACATCATGAAGCTACATTCAACCCCCTGAAACCTGATCCCTTGCCTCATTTGAATGGCTTCTCCTCAATAAAATAGACATCAGCATGTGATATCTCTCTCTCTCTCTCTTCATGGACCCCTAAGGTCAGAGGAGCCATCATAGGACCCAAAGAAAAAAGAATCTTTGTCTCTTGTGTGATTATTTTGTGCAGCCTAGTTCACCTAGAGTGACCCTGAGTGTTTTAGTCATGGAACGCATCAAATGGACCCCCTCCATGCTCAAGAATTGTTAAAAATAAATTGATGTTGTTCTTAAGCCACCTAGCCTAGGTAACTGTGTTGCAGTGAACTGTATTTTCTGATAGAGAAGCAGTGTCCCTTCAATTTTATTGCACACTATTGTTAAGTATTGAGTCACTAACTGCCTAGTGTTGGGACCCAAGGTGTGTGCTAGGCCACACATCTATCTAATTCTAAACATAGCAGGATAACAGGGCAAGGTTTATTATCAGAAATGAACCACATGTGAGGTTCATTTGATTTCAACAAGCATGTTGCTGATGCAGAGTGCAGTTAGTCCCAGAAGAGAAGGACCTGCACAAGATCTGCTGGAATTCAGGCATCCTAGAGGTTGTCCTCTGGTGTCTCTCACCCATTGTTATTCTCATTTCAAAGTTTACACCAAAATGTAAATTGCATGGGTTTGGTCTAATTTACACTTATGATCTTACAGGAAGTAGATGCCAATGTGATCCCCATTGTGTGTGGGTGTGTAAAGCCTGAAAAGCATGATCACTTCTCTAGGGTCACAGGAATGGTAATAAAATGTAAATTCTGAAGCCAAATCTGTCTTCTTAAACTAAGGCCCTTGGCTGCCTTGATGACTGCCCAAAGAATTTGAAAGGCCATCTTTGTTTGCATACTTTTATACAGTTGAGAAGATGAAAAGTCAGTATCCCTAGGAGTACTTGGGGAGG
The DNA here is from genome assembly GCF_021218885.2 of Marmota monax. Classification (NCBI taxonomy): domain Eukaryota; kingdom Metazoa; phylum Chordata; class Mammalia; order Rodentia; family Sciuridae; genus Marmota; species Marmota monax. The sequence goes on along the minus strand of NW_026692069.1, from coordinate 113,377 downwards.
CCTAATTATTGGAAGAGGTTCACTGAAATAAATTTTGAAGATGTGGCCTAAAGTTTTTGGCATGAGAAATCTTTTAACCAGGCACACATTCTAGAAACTGTCCCTTATCCAATTCACTTGAAGGAAGATGCTCAAGAGAGAAATCTGTTTCTTGATGTGTCCAAAAGCTCCAAGGTTGTAGCCACAAAAAATGTTCAGAGTGGGAGCATTTATAGATGTTGACAAAGCCAAACATCAGACCCTATGTCCATTCATCAGGAAGCACCCACAGGTAAAAGAGGGCAGGCCAGAAAAACCAATCCAGAAAAGCCCTTTCTGTGAGCACACGTGAAAAGTCTTTCACCTTCCCCTTACATGTATGTGGGGGTGTGTAGAGGGGAATTGCAGGGGACCTGCAATGATGGGAGGATATTACTAGATGTTAGAACTCTGGCAGTCTTTCATATTAATACCACTGGGCATGGCTGGCCAGGGGGGATATTTAGACATTGGATCATAATTTTTCTACTGAGTTATTTATCCAGGGATCTTACTCTGTAATTTGGTGTTACCCTTGGATGGAGGTCTATATTTATTTTATATATTTCACATCTGGGTATACAATTTTTGAATGGAAGCATCCCCATGGTACCAGCTAGGGTGGTCAGAGTTATATGTTGTACTGGATATCAGGTGATCTCTTTGCAGAGTTTCATGCAGATCATCAGGAAACCATTTATTAAGTGTGTTTCCTTGAGAAAAAAATGAAATGCACCACATAAGGGTTTCTATAGGCAAGTACTTCAGATTGTCAGGATAGAGCCAGTACAAATACCCAAGTATAGCGACTGCTCTAAGCTCTATTTTAGCACTTTACCATTTGAATGATCTACATAATCTTTCCCAAAAGTATTTGGACTGTATTTACTACCTCTTGAAACCTAGTAGGAATAAAGCTCCAGATTATATACTTGTAGAAATACCAGAGAAAGCATTTGGCATCATTTTCAATTTGTACTGGGCAATGGGTATTTTTTTACTGTTACTGGTTTTTGCTTTAGTTTTGGTCCCCAGGTAGCCCATGTAGCAGTTGACTACACTGTTCTTCTAGTCCTTCTACAAGACAAAAAACAAACAAACAAACAAACAACAAAAAAAACAGTCTTACCAGGAAAGTATTTACATGAAGAGACATGAGGATTACACAAAGGAAGTTAAATTCTGCTACATATTTTTTGGAACTATGCCCTATCACAAAATATATTCCTGTGAGGCAGGTCACTCAGAAGTTCCACTTTTGTCCAAATTGAAGAGTCTTTATTCCAACTGGCTGGGGTTGTTTTTTACAGAACCAAGTCATCTCTGCAGAAAATAGCCTAGAGCTTCAGCACTTTAGGGTATTTAAAGGAAAAACCACAAAAACCCCATCCGGGCTGATATAGCAGCAAGCAAGCAGGTGAACAGAAGCTGAATCGAGCAGTTAGCAAAACAATGCAATAGGTACACTGGTATTCCCCAAGGGACTTTCAGGTTGGCATAGCAGCAAGCAAGCAGAAGGGAAGTAGGTCAGAATGACCCTAGTTGCATACAAGTTAGAAAATTTTTACTAATATCTAGATAATCAATCTCTGAAGGTACATTGCCCAAGAAAAATGGGAACCAAAGAGAACAATTTTACATTGTATAAGAATTGCCATTTTGTGTTGCCAAGTATGCTGTGCTAGGTAACTATTAATGAGTACAGAGACAGGTTTTTCCTATGGGAGAAGCATTTCTTACATGATATGGAGTCTTAGGGTAAATGGAGTCTGTTTGGTCATTGCCTGTATAGCAGGCCCACAGCAATATCACTATGGTTCCACTAGGTAAGGAGCTAATTTCTCACCTGCCTTCAGAATATTCCAGTAAGAAATGCCATTTATTGCAGCAGTTCAGCCTTTCAGTGCTGGTGGAAGGTGATGTGATCCAATTGTACCTTCATTCAGCATGCTGCAGGGACAATGCATGTGTGTTCTAGAGGGCTACATCTGTTTCATAGGGCTGTCATAAGACACTGCCGAAATTGTGGGCTTTAGGACAGAAATTAATTTTGTCCTAATTTTAGAGGCTATACATCAACATGCTTGCTGGAGTGATTTCTTTTGAGGCCCACTCTTTTTTTTTTTTTTAAAGAGAGAGAGAGAGAGAGAGAGAGAGAGAGAGAGAGAGAGAGAGAGAGAGAGAGAATTTTTTAAATATTTATTTTTTAGTTTTCAGTGGACACATCATCTTTATTTTTTATTTTTATGTGGTGCTGAGGATCGAATCCAGTGCCCCACGCATGCCAGGTGAGCGCGCTACCGCTTGAGCCACATCCCCAGCCCAGAGGCCCACTCTTTGACGTGTAGATTGCCATCTTCTCTCTCCATGTTTGCACAACATTTTTCTATGCTTATTTGTGTCCTTATTGTCACTTCTTATAAGTGGGCCAAGTGGCTTTATGGATTAGGCCCCACACCAAATACTTGGATTAACACTAGTTTTATCTGTAAGCAACATATGTGCAAATAGAGTCACAGTCTGAGGCACTGGGTATTTAGAACACCAACATAAGATTTGGGGAGGGGGACACAATTTATCTGATAACAAACTGGTTTCCTAATGAGGATAGAATCTGAGGAAATAAAATACTGATTGAAAGAACATGCACATGTAACATTGCAGTAGCTACAGGCAGAGCATGGTCACATTGAAGCTGCAGCTCTAAGATTGCCACCAGAAATCTCTGACTATAGCTGCTTTTCTGAAGCCAGTATTTCCTGGGTGTTGGCATTTTTTGGGGGGGCTATTCTTTCATCTATGTGGCAAATAAAATCACACTGTTCCATTCATTTTTAATTTTTCAGGTGATCAGCTTGAGTCATCTTTCAAGTTGATTCTTGGCCATTTAAGATTGTTATTCCCTGATTCAGATTCTAAGTCCTGTGATGTGCTTAAAAAAAAGAATTATTTATTTATTTGTTTGTTTGTTTATTTATTTATTTTATTCTGTAGTCTATAAGCATTTGGCCCTAGGAGGAACAAGTGGTTGATAGCTTTGTTTCTAAAGACCTGCCATAACAAAACAAAACAAAACAAAAAAGGACAAGAAATTGTGTCTCTTAAGTCAAAAGATCCTCCTGGAATATTTTCTCTAGGAGGAGAGAGGTTTTCTCCCTACAGGAGCAGGTTTGAAGGAATTTCATACAGTCCTGTCTGGGCAGTTCTCAGTTGGGATGCATACTGCCAAGAAGCCATTTGATATGTAGAAGCCTACGTTTTCCCTGTTTTGAGGATGTTCTTGGAGGACTCAGTCAGATGAAGATCCTCATGAAGGCTATTAAACACATATGTGCTGTGGCTCCATCACTGACAAAACCCTGGAAGATGCCTTGCAGGTACTAATTGTTTAGCCACTATCTGCCACTCACACCAGTTTTCTTTTGAAAGTTTATTATAACCTTTTCCCACAGGCACTGATGCTATCCACATGCTCAAATACAACATTTTGAATCTTCCTGGTCTGATATAGATTCCTATATCAGATGATTCATGGCACTGCCAATAATCATAGGTCCCTCTTTGTCCTCCTCTTATTTTATGTCTACAATAAAGAAGTTGTTTGCTACATTTCTCTATAGCCTAATGTTTATCTGTGTTTGAAATCACAGGACTCAGTGGTCTTTTATATCCCTCTAGAGAAGCCTGATGAATAATTTGTAAACCCTGATTAAACCTACCACATTTTAAAAATCAGCCTATACTTTTATTTGCAAAAGGGAGTTGAGATTACTTCTAGATGGTGTTTACCCTTGATGTAAACTGAGCCAAGATTCCCTAGATCCTGAATTGGGAGTCTCAGGTATATGAGAAGTCTTTGTTGTGGTGTGAACTGGTCAATATAATCAATAAGTCATAGACATAGGTCATAGATTATAGGAATTAGGTAATGTAACATAGATAAGCAACAGTAAGACATAAATTCATAGATAAGTTCATCAGGAGTAAGCCTAAGTAATAGTAATAAAATCATGTAACTGTAACACATAGAATTTAAGCTAGAGGAAAAAGATATGGAACAGTGAATGGTGATAAGTCAATATGCCTGCATAGTTATAGATAAATAAATGCTGATAGGTTAATATAGATATAGACAAGGTGAAACCTATATAGTTGTGAATAATTGTATTTGTTTGATCATGTTAGACATATGGCTTATGGATATCAGTACTAAAATGATGAGTACAACTGCAATAATCAAATAAGTTTCTAGTACTGGGATAATTGCAGTGGAGTCACTGTGGCTATACAAACACAAGTGTGGCCATAGGGACTCCACCTTGGCTATTTTAGAATCTATCTTTGTTCTCCTGTTACTGCTCCTGTGAAAGGGAACTGCAGTACCCATTTCTGAGAAACAAAAATGAAAGCTGTCTCCTTTTAAACAAAATTATTTTTCTGTACTTTGTACCCCACAGAATGTACCCAACTCAGGATATGATGGTAGTTGTGGTGAGCTACATCCTGAGTTTAAGTACATTTATGGGTCTACAGGACTTTAAAATAGATTATCTCCCCCAACTCAGCTGAAACTCAGGATACAGTTGTCTAACACTTGTTCAGACCTGGATGTGGTTAAGCTACCTGCTGTTTTTAGCTTCTGTAACTTGCTTGCTTGCTAACTGGAAAATTCCAGTCCTGCTTAGGTCCCTCTTACTATTGGCTTGCTTGCATGACACTGAGAGAAGCCCCTGAGCTGTGGTTTTTATCCTTAAATTTCCAAGACGCAGGCCAGGAAATTGCTGTTCTCCCACAGAGCTTTAGTCTCTATGGGTGGGTGACAGTCTCTGGTCAGGTAAATAATGCTCTGTTTGATTTGAATTTGAATTTAGAGTGTATTCTGAAGTGGTTCCTCATAACAGTTCTGTTTGTGTTTTGATATGAAATACATGGTACTGTATTCTATACATATAATCACAAATGCTGCTTTACAAAATAATTGTCACATTCCAAGTCTGATGAGAATAAGCAATGTTGCATGAGTCCTTTGGTTTGGTGGAGGGGTTTTGGCTTTGGAATAAGGTACAGCTCATGCTGAGTCCCAGTCCAGCTGCTAATTAGCTGTGGGGTTTTGACCACAGGATGAAACAGACATCATAGCCTGGCCATTAGGTCTAAGGCCAAATTGCCAAATAAGAAGTATTCATTTCATGTTTGAAACAATAGAGTCAAGACTGTGGACAGATCTGAAGACATGTGTCCCCCACCTCCTGAGACCCCATTTTCCTTTGTTTGCTGTCTTATATCTGCAATGGGAATGGAGCTGTGACAACCTTCTAGTGGGAAAGAGTGACCTGCTTTGGACACTTCCCTGTTCTCACTCAGGGTACTGTCTCCCTGGGATGTTGGGTCTGAGGAGAAATATTATTAAGGAACTGTATTTGTCACCTCTGGCATAAAAAACAGGGGACCAGGCTCTTTATGTTTCAGAAAACAGGGGGCCTATAATAGTCAAATCTGAAATGTGTTTGCTGCAAAATAAGATATCCTAGAAGGTTAAAATCCAGTGAGTTTGGGGATATAGTTCCAAAAGTACATATGCTTCATTAGTAATTTTATATGGGTCACACCGATGTAGGACAGTTGAGGTAGAACTCCCAAGGAATTTGTAGGAAGCAGGTTTATGTAAGCTTTAGTGGTCCAGAGGAGCTAAGGCTGAAAAATCTCTCTGGATCCAGGGTTGGAGAATCCTTTGAGATTCATCCTCAGTGGGTGTTTACATTATACTGGGTGGTTACATAGCAGTTACTTCCCCCCCACACACATATTTTTAGCACAGACAGGTTTCACAGGTTTTTTTTTTTTTAAACATAATAACTTTTGTACAGCAAGCTTTCTTGAGACAGAATCTGTTACAACATTTGTCTGCAAAACTGGCATTTACACGAAAGATGAAGCTTCAAACCACAGGTCTCTGCAGGAAAAAAAAAATCCTATTCACATTCTTTTGGGGCTACATTAATGATAATAATCTGGATAATATTCTGAATATATTGGTTTATAGCATTACAATCAATTCCCCCTCTCTTTTTAAATTTTTAAAGTGAATATTAGAAAATTTTAAGTTATCCTTGTGCTTCACATATGGTTTTCATTGGACATTGCTGTTTTAGGGGATTACTTCCCAGTTCATTCTATCTACTCAAACAACGAGAGAGAGAAGAAAAGTTAAATGAAATTGCACAGTAATTGTAAATATATTATTTCCACTCGTGAATACTATGCAGACATATAATTCTTAAGTTGAAATCACCTTGTATGCGAGGTTCATCGCACATGTCCGCTGGCGCTGCTACATCACTCTTCTATAAGGAAACTTTGCCTAGGATTAGCTGTAGCCTGAGGCCCTCTTATACAATTCGCAGACCTCAGGAGGAAAAGTAAAAGCTGTCACCAGGAACCTGTCATTCTGGCCTCACTGATTCCTGGGTTGGATGTCGTCTACTGTCACTCAGAAAGAAGGCTCTCTGGGCTCAGCCTGCGGGGCGGGTCTGCAGCCCGGTGCAGCGGAGAGCACTTGGGGAGAACCGTCCAATCCCGACTCAGCCAGCGAGGACAAGGGCGGCTTCCGTGATCTGGCCGGGCCCTTTCCTTCTGAGCCGCCCTTCTCGCTATCTGGCTCTAGGCTTCTGTCGCCAGCCCTGGGGTCCCAGGTGGCTTTGCCCTGCAGGTGCTGAAGATTCCTGGCGGCCGCCTGACTCCCGAGCGCCAGGAAATGGTGAGTGTGGCGGGGCCTCTTGAGCCCGGGGAGGGAGGTCGTTGGAACCGCGGGACTGGCTACGGTGGGGCCAGGAGCTGCTGGGGACTCCGGGGTCCGCGGCCTGAGCCCTCCTCCTGGCAGTGTCCCCTCAGGCCCCTGGCCAGCCAGGTGGGGAGCGTGTCGGCAGCGGAGCTCCTGCCCAGCCTGCTGCACCCCCTCGGCTGGCCTAGAGCGCCAGCAGCCCGGTCTTCTCAGGTGGGTGGTGATTGACAGGTGGGCGGCTGTCGGAGAATTCTCTCCACGTGGGATTTTCCTGCAGGAGAGGAGCAGTGGCTCTGGGCTTCGCTGCCGCCGTCCTCCTAAGCTAGCTGGCTTTCTTGCTTTTTCTCCCTCCTCCCCAACCTTCCTTCCGCAGGGTGCTTTACCAGGAGCCCCATCCCTGGTTCTGATGTAGGGCGGAGGGGGCGGCACCTGAGGAATTCGCGGGCAGCAGGTTTACTTAAGTTGCAGCCGTCCAGAGGGAGCAATGCGGGGACCCTGGTAGGGAACTTCTCTGAGATTTATAGTCAGTGCGTGGTTACAGGGCAGCTACTTTTTTTTCCCCATAATTTTAGGATATAGAGAGGTTTCACAGGTTATTATTTTACCAAGGAAAACAAAAATAATAACATGTACAGCAAGCTTTCTTGAAGCAGAGTGTGTGACATCTGTCTGCACACCTGTGTTCTACTTGAAAGAGCAAGCTCAAACCACAGAGAGCGCTCTGGAAGAAAAAAAAAATGCTAACATTCTTTGTAACAATCTTGCAGACAAGAAGAGAAGCTTCATTTTGCTAGTGGTTCTTTTGGGGGCTACATGAGTACTTTTTATTTTTTATTTTGAGACAGGGTGTAGCTAAGTTGCTGAGACTGGCCTAGATATGGTCGGATTTATACAGACCTTTCTATTGAATTTAAGAGTACGATTTTCAGCCAGGCTCACCTGTACTCCCAGTGGCTCAGGAGGATAAGGCAGGAAGATCAGGAGTTAAAAGCCAGCCTCAGAAACTTAGTGAGGCCCTCAGCAACTCTGTGAGACCTTATTAATAAATAAAATACAAAAAAAAAAAGGCAGGGGATAAGCGCCCTTGGGTTTAAACCCCAGCACCAAAACAAAAAAACAAAAAAACACACAATTATATGGATTCATTTATGGATTTTTTATTCTGTGATTCCATGATCATTATGATATTATTATATTTTCATGATATACACTATCTAGTAATGATAGCTCCTTCTTTTGCTCTTATAATTAAAAGGTTTCTTGGCTAAATGATATATTTAACTGTATGGATAACTTTTAGAAATTTACTCTTTGGTTCCTTATTCCATTACAAATAAAGCATGCTGAATTTTTTTTATTAGTGCATTATAGTTATACATAATGTTGGGGTTTATTTGACATAATCATACAAGCATGAATGTAATTTGCTCCATTTTAGTGGTTCTTCCCCTTTTTCCTCACCTCCCACCTCCCCATTCTCCCTCCTCTCCTGGTCTTCTTCTATTTATTTATAGTTTTAAACTGCTGGTTTATAGATAAACATAATGGTGAAATTCACTGTGATATATTCATGTGTGTACAGAGCAGTTTTGATGGGATAATAAATATTATAGATAAGGGTGGGGGAAATGGTCATTCTTTTAATGATGATTTTTGTCATTGGTAAATGGGGTGTATAATTGAGTCTTTTATGTACTTGTGTATATTTTAGTTTCTCATAAATCCCACATATTTCTTTTAAGAAACATGTTCACATGTGAAATACAACATTCATGTGAATCTGTATGAAACTTTGGTAGTGCCAGGCTTGGTGGCCCTGAGTCTGTTACAACAATCTGTAATCCCAGTGGCTCAGGAGTCTGAGGCAGGAACATCCTGAGTTCCACCCAACCTCAGCAACTTATCAAGGTCCTAAGCAAGTCAGTAAGATCCTGTGTCTAAATAAAATTCAAAAAAGGGCTGGGGATATGGCTCAGGGGTTAAGTGGCCCTGAGTTGAACCCCTGGTACAAAAAAAAAAAAAAAAAGTCTTACATGGTGTAAACTTGTGTGTGTCCGTCCTTACCTGGTCAAAATGACTTTCCCCCATGTAGACTTTATGTCACTGGGTTCTCATTATCCCCTCTGATATTTTCCTGATCCCATGTTTCAGAACTGCTTGATGCGAGGATCCCACAGCTGGCCTAAGTTCTCTTGGAGTGTCTCATGAACATCAGTACCTGGGTCTTAACCTATTAGAAAGCTGTCTGAATTTAGGGGTGTAGTCTCTCAAGAGTAGCTGAGTGTCCTGCAGGTGGGAGGAATCTCCTGGTGCACCCTTTATCCAAAAGACACTTTTTCCCTTACCTTGGCTACTGTGTATACTGCCAAGTGAAGATGAGTATGAAGTCTTTTATTAACAGAGGGATTCCAGTTTCTTTGGCTGTGTACCCAGTATTATTATCAGTGTATCATATAGTAGTTCTATATTTAGTTTTTAAACAGCTTTCATGCTATTTATAAAAAAAATCTGTACCAAATTTATATTCTAGAAACAGTGTAAAAGGGGTTCTTTCTTCCATTTCCATACGATCAGAGACCTCATTTGCTTAGGCTGCAGGAGGTCTTACAGTTGACTGGAGCACTAAATTCTGATGCAAGCTTGCTAGAATTCAGGCTGCCCAGTAGCCACTGGAAGAAGGAGCTGTGAACCTCTTCTAGAAATAAAGAGAATAAGCAGAGATGTGTAGGTGGGCATGGTGGTGCATGCCTGTATTCCCATCACCTGGGGAGGCCAAGGCAGGAGGATTGCAACAGTTCAAAGCCAGCCTCAGCCACTTAGCAAGGCCCTAAGCAGCTGAACATGACCTTGTCCCCAAATAAAAAATAATAAAAGGGCCAGGGATGTGATTCAGTTGTAAACTTCCTGAGGGTTCAATCCCTGGTACAAAATAACAACCACAACACACAAGCAAAACAAGGATCTGTGCTTTTTAACCATTTTTCTTCACTCCTGGTGAGGTCTGTAGCCCACTTAAGGGTTGCACACCAATGTGAAGCCCCTCCTCTGTGATCTGGGGAGATACACACATGCTCAATTGCCATTTCTCCCAGGGTTTGGGGGTTTTGGATGCAGTTCATTGAATGAAATGAGTTAAAGTTGGGACACTCAAATTTTGCATGCTCAAATTTCTTTTCTTTTTTTTAAAAAAATATTTTATTTTTTTAGTTATAGTTGGACACAACACCTTTATTTTATTTATTTATTTTTATGTGGTGCTGAGGATCGAACCCAGGGCCTCGCACGTGCTAGGTGAGTGCTCTACCGCTGAGCCACAACCCCAGCCCCTCAAATTTCTTAAAGAAAGAATTGGCAGGCCTGGTTCCTACTGAGTAGCTGTGTGGTGGGTGGGTGGGCTCAGGAAGTGCTGTACTCCCACTTGGGCTTCCTGTGGTGGACTGTGTTTCCCTGTTAACTCTGGTGCTGGCTACAAAGAAGCTCAGCTGTTAGCAACAGCAATTTGCAGAATTTGCTGGCAAATCTTTTCTAGGAATAAACTGGGACCCCTGGAGATTTAACTCTTCCTACTTGTCCCAGGGAAGAAGCCCAGGGATTATGCACAGCCATAGAAAACCATTAGTTTGTCCTCTGGTCTTGATACTGGTGTATTTCTAGTCCCTTCCTCTCTGTGCACCAGATAAATTCAGGTCCAACTACAGGCAATTTAGTTAAATATGCTTTATTTTTGACCCCAATCATCTCTACTCAAGGTGACACTAGATTTGGAGTATTCTGTCCGAATTATAGGCTCATTGCTTAAGGCATGAGTTATGCCCAAGTGTACCTCAACTTTTCCTACTCATCTGATGATGAGTAGTTTTCTCAGTTGTTCATTGTATATACATCTCTCAACTCATTTAGGAGTCTGTTTAAGAGGGACTCAAAACAGAAGCAGATGTTTGGTGTCTCATGAAGGGAGAGTCAGCAGCCCCCTAGTCTGCTCTGTTTGGAATATTATCCTGCTTAACCTCTGCTTCTTGGGGAGTACTGGACTACAACTCAGGGCCACACCCTTGCTGCACACACTCTACCAGTAGTCTGTGCCTCCAGTTCTAACATCTACCTTTAGGTTGCGTTGTGTCGTTCATTCACATTAAATACGTTTCTTGATATGGTTGGATGTGTAGATTCTTCTGTTGCACTTAACAATACAAATGATTTTTATATACATATGAATGTACCTGTGGAATTTTCTGTATTGTGATTCTGGGGTCTTTATTTTTGTAATAGTATAGTTCACTCATATACATTAGTGTCAGGAAATGATAGCTGCTACTTTTGCATGATAAAATTTTGATGGGATATTATTCTAGATTAACTTGGGGAAATGATCACCTTGATAATGAAGAGTTTTGTCATCTATACATGGGATGTGTAATTGAGTCTTTTATGTTCTTCTGTGTATTTTATGTTCTCCTAAAGTTTACACATTTCTTTTTAAAACATGCTTTGTGTTAAATGCAACATTTGTGTGACACTTATTGAAAACTGACATGTAGTATACTATTTTAATAATTGTATGTACTATGACATAAATGTGTCTGGCTCCTAGAAACCATTATTTCCCACATTTGTTGTTCCTCTTCCTGAGTGTGCAGGCTCCTTAGGCACACCCCTGGGCCTCAGGTCTTTGGGCAATATAGCTGTGTCCTTCTATGTCATTAGGGTTCACATCTGCTGCCATTTCTAGGAGCCTCTGTTTCTGGTGGAGGAGTATCATGTATCTTTAGTGGCAAAATAGTTTCCACAGATAGATAATGACAACTTAAACTTCATCTTTACTTCATGAGCATTCATTTACTCCATATAGTCATCAATATTATTTAATTTTCTGTGTATTACGTGTTTTTTTATTTTACATTTCTCTAATTTCTAAAGAGGTTGAGTCTTCTATGATTATTGAACACTTAGATGTGTCCTTTAAAAAGTGATTTTTCAAGGCTCTTGCTTGCTTTTCTCTTGGGGTCTCTCTCTAAACGTTTCATTGTGTATTTGATTATATGTGAGAAGATGAGTTTCTTGACTTTGTGACTTCTCCTTGCACTTTTTATTGGTATCATTTGATAAATAGAGTTTTTTATTGGTATTGTATAATTTATAAATTTAAAAAATGTTGTGTAACTTTGCAGAGAAATAGTTCTCTTTTATATTTGTTGTTATTTTCCTTCTTCTTTTGTGATACTGGGGATTGAAGTCAGGGGTCCTATCACTGAGTTGCATCCTCAGCCCTTTGAAAAATATTATTTTGCCTCAGGATGTTGCTGAGTTGTTGCGGCTGGCCTCACAATTGTGATCCTCCTGCCTTAGCCTCCAGAGCAACTGATATTGCAGGTGTGCACCACTATATGCACCCTAGTCCACCCTTTCTTACACTGACTTTCCAATGCTTTATATTTTCTTTTGAGTTCAGAATTTATTGCATCTGAAAATCAGTTCTTATGTGATATGGGTGAAGGGTACAATAGCATTTTTATTTTCACAAAGATGTCCCATTATTTCTGCATTTTTTTTTGGGGGGGGGGAAATGCCATTTTTTATTCCCTTATCATTGTCTAATAGCAAGGGATGTATGAAGGGTTTTATTTTTAGTTCCACAGCCTAATTATTTCTTTAACTACATGGTCTACACTGAACACTGTAACTTTGTAATATACATGTGTGGAATAATGGTGTTTTGGTTAAGGATAGACTTTATGTACATTGGTGGTAGCATATAGCCTATGCACATAGTAGTTCATACAATTTAGGGCTCCTCAGCACTCTCTATGATGATGAAATCATCTTACAATACATCTTCCAGAATATATTCTCATCATTAATTGAAACATGTTGTATATGTACATATATATAGAATTATATAATATATAGTTAATGCAATGTTTATTTGTCAAATTTACCAGAGTTCTTTCAATTTCAATTGTCTTCTCAAGGAACAACCTTTGACATTAGTGATCCCCTGTGTTGTGTGTGTGTGTGTGTGTTTCCATATTTTCAAATTTTGCTTTTTTGGTTAGCATTTTCTTTGTTTTTATTTTTATAAATTTTGTTTTTTCCAAATTACTGAGTGCGATTACTTGCTGATACATTCTTCATCTTTTTATAGTTAACTGGTTAAAGACTCTATATTTTCTTTTTAGCCTCAGCTTTAGATGCATTCCATTTTTTTTACAGTCTTATGCAAGTTTGATGGACATATGTTAACTTGTATACATCAAAGGTTTATGCTTTTACGTTTAAACATATGTACATGTACACATCCATGAAACCAGGTTTTCAATCAACAAAATTATCATATTCACTATTAAAAGTGTCCTCTAGTGCCCATTTAAATCCCTCCTTTATGCTCTTACCCCAAATTTTATGTAATAAATTAGGTCTTATTGAGCAAGAAGAGGGAAAACTTCAAAATGATAAAGATCCTTGAATTACCATAGAGGGAGCACTTCCTGTCTCTACTGCCTCCAACAAGACACAGAGCATTGATGATCCCCAACAACTCTCCCTGCCCTCTTCCTCTTACCACCCTCCATTCTACCCAGTGGCTAATGCTGCTTTCCTTTTTCATATAGTTCTAGGGAAGTATTTGTTAAAGGCAAAGCAAGCAAACGGTAAAAGAGAAGTGTGACTCCCTCTTTACTGGTTCATAGAAACAGGGGAGGAGAAAGGGGCAACAGTGGGCTGGGCTGCAGCACTGACCCCAGCCCAGCCGAGTGCTCTCTGATAGGAGGCAAGTGAGGTTAATCCTAGGATGAAGGAGAGGCTGGGCAGGACGTGAGACTATGGCTGCTAGGAGAGGTTGGCAGACTGCAAGCTGTAGGAGTGGGGAAAGGAGCAAGGGGCGGGGGTCAACTGGGGACCAGATGGAGGCTCAGATGCAGCAGGCCGGAAGGTGTAACTGTGGCAGAGGGAGGGGGAGTGCCAGCACCTGGGGAGGTGGAGTTGAGAAGGCTGGTATGAACACAGAGACATGGGATCATGGGCTGTGATGAAGGGAGACTAGGTATTTCAAAGTGTGAGGAAGAGGATTCAAAATCCATGCTGAGCTCCCTGAGTTTGAAGAACAGGGTCCCTGAGGTTTCATTGTAGGATCATAGAAGATATGAGTATAAACATTGCAGTGGATATATTGTTTAAAAAATGCTTCTGGTTAGGACTTGGTCAAAAGTGAAATAATTAGAATGCTGGAAGTTTAAGTTGGCAGAAAGATTATGAATTGCTCATCTATCACCCAGCTGTTCATTGTTTGTAGAAGAGAAGTTTTCAGTGTAATAGAATCTACTGAAGATTCCCAAATTTCTTTAGTGAGTGACAGGTTTAGAGAAAATGAACATATTTTTGTCTTATTTATCATCAAATTTAATATAAAATAGGACCATGAATTTATTTTCATGCTCCTGATTACTTCTTTTCAGTTGGATAAAATCAGGCCAAGAGCATACTTTCATAATTTATTATTCTAAATTTTCTTTTGTTGTATAAATTTATGTTATTTAATAACATGTTTAGCATTATATACAAAGAGAAAAATAAGTGATATAGGTAACATTTTAACATATGCATCAGAAAGTATGTTGTGTATTCACAATGGTGTATTAGTATCCATCCATAGACAAAGGTGGGATCCTGTCATGTCCAGCAAAATAGATGGAACTGAATAATGTAATGCTAAGTGACAAAAGACAAACCCAGAAAGAGATATCACTTGCTGTCTATTAGACATGGCAGATGGAATAAAACTGATGTAAAAGTAGAGTTTTCACTCTGTCTGAGAATGGTTCTGGGGCATCAAGAGTGGAAGAAGGGTTGTTGGACATGATCAGTACATGTGCATGCTTATATGAAAATATCACATCAAATCTTATTAATACATACAGTGGATGTGTGTTAAGAAAATTCATCATTTCCCATAATTACTTCATTCTGTAATAGGAAAATCTAAACTTTTACTATCTTTGGAATATCTAGTATATTGGACACTATTATTAAGGATTGTTCTGTAGTAACCACACATTCTCTGTGCATTCAAAATTTCCCCCAGATTCCACACATAGAGTATGCAAAATATTTCTCTCTGTGTCTGGATCATTTCACTTACCATGATGTTCTCCAGCTTCATCTATGTTATTTTAAATGGCAGCATAATCTTTCCTTTTGTTAGTGGGGTTTGAACCTAGGGTTTCCTTGCCCCTGAGATGTATCCACAGTCTTTTTGTTGTTATTGTTGTTGTAGTTACTGGGGATAGAAATCAACTTCTGAGCCACATCCCCAGCCCTATTTTGTATTTTATCTATAGACAGGTTCTCACTGAGTTGTTTAGCACCTCACTTTTGCTGAGCTTCGCTTTGAACTCATGATCCTCATGCCTCAGCCTCCTAAGTTGCTAGGATTACAGGTGGGTGCCACTGTACCTGGCCCCAGTCAATTTTAATTTTTACTTTTAAGATAGCACTTGGCTAAATTCATGAGGCTTAACTTGAACTTTTACCACTGCTTCCACCTATAGAATCCTTCTCTATAAAAGTTAAAAAATAAGTCAGGTGTGGTGGCACAAGCCTGTAACCCAAGGTACTCAACAGGCTGAGGAAGGAGGATCACAAATTTGAAGCCATTCTCAGCATCATAGTGAGACTCTCTGCATCTTTAAAAGACCCTGCCTTAAAATGATCTTAAAAAACTAAAAATTGTATATATGTATGCATGATACCCTGGAGAATACAGGAATATTCTGGTATAGGTTTTGTAAGGAGGTCATGGATTGGGGCATTAGGATTGTCTTCCCCCAACACTAGTTTTAGTTCTTTGGAGATGCATTGTTGGTCAGCCACTTAGCTTCTCATATTGAAAAGGAAGGCAGAGTTTCTCCTTGTTCTTGGGTTTTCAGAGTTGGGAAAGGAGATAAAACAATTCTAAGGAAGTCAAAAGATTATCCCAGAGAATTTTCCAGGTGCTCAGACAGGAGGGCCCAGCACAGTGCCTCATGGTGGGAAGATCATTCAATACTTAGGTAAGCAGAATAATTGTGGAAGAATTTCCCATTTGATAGGATGACTTGACCCTGAGCCAGACACATTTTAGTTCCAGGCAGCAGTGCCTATCTCTGGGTTTTTCAAGGCTCAGCTTTAAATATCTGTTGTTGCTTGACTGCGGAGTATCCAGCTATCCACAGGCCATTGTCCATGAACTAGCTTTTATTAGTGAAGAGGCCCAGTCTGGCTCAATGATAGGCTCCTGAAGCAAATCCCACTTGTTGAAGAGTCCCCAAGCTCTCTGAGCAGTCATACTGTGTTGGCCCATGACCTTCTGCTGGCACAGATTGCTTGACTTAAAGTGGGCATTGTTCTCTTGAGGCTGACATTTGGAGTGTTTAATAGGATGGCCTGGAGTCTTTCTACCCTCCCAGCAGCCCGCGGATACACATCTTTCTGTTTGAGCAACATGAGGACTCAACACACAAGAGTAGTGGGTTTTCTTAGAGTGGGTTTCTCAACCTCTTGAAGTAAATCGCAGGTGGCCATCATGCCACGAAAGCAGAGGACAGTTCTTTTACTGTGTTCAAGTTGTTTTCACAGATAGGATACTGGTTGCAGTGTCACCAGTGTCCATAGGAGAACTCTAAAGGCTGTATTTTCTTTCTTGTTCATATATAGTCTTTTTGTAAAAAATTATTCTAACTAGTTATACATGACAGCAGAATGTGTTTTGATTCATTGTACATAAGTGGAGCACAAATTTTCATTTCTCTGGTTGTACATGAGTCACTCCATATGTGCAGTTATACATGTACCTAGGTTAATGATGTCCATCTCATTCTGCCATCTTTCCTATCCCCATGCCCACTCTCCTCATCTCCCTTCCATTTGTACAGTTTCTCCATTCTTCCCCCCTACACCCCCATATGGATCAGCATCCACTTATCAGAAAGAACATTTGGTATTTGGGTTTTTGGGATTGGCTTACTTCTCTTAGCATGATAGTTTTCAGTCCATCCATTTTACCTGCACATGCCATAATTTTATCTCTTAATGCTGAGTAATATTCCATTGTACATATAATACTACAGATTATTTACCTGCTTGTCTATTGAAGGACATCTAGGTTGGCTCCACAGTTTAGATATTGTGAATTGAGCTGCTATGAACATTGATGTGACTGCCTCACTATAGTATGCTTATTTTAAATTCTTTGTGTATAGACTGAGGAGTGGGATAGCTGAATCAAGTGGTGGTTTCATTCCAAGTTTTCTAAGGAATCTCCACACTACTTTCCATACTGGGTACACCAATTTGCAGTGCCACCAGCAATGTATGAGGGTACCTTTTTTCCCACATCCTCACCAACATTTATTATAATGGCATAATGTATAATGCCATTCTGACTGGAGGAATGAAATAAAATCTTATAGTAGTTTTGATTTGCATTTTTCTAATTACTAGAGAAGTTGAACATTTTTAAAAATATATTTGTTGATCAAGTATATATCTTCTTCTGAGAAGTGGTCTGTTCAGATCTATAGTCCATTCATTGATTGGGATATATATATAGATAGATAGATATATAGATATATAATGTTTATAATTTATATATGTGTGTGTGTGTTAAGGTTTTTGAGTTCTTTTAATAGCCTGCAAATTAGTGCTATATCTGATGTCCTTGTAGTAAAGATTTTTCTCCCACTCTGTGGGCTCTTTCTTCATGTTATTGTTTCATTTGCTAAGAAGAAGATTTTTAGTTTGAATCTATCTCATTTATTAATTATACATTTCTTGTGCTTTAGGAGTCTGGTTAAGAAGTCAGGAATTAATATGAGTTGGTGAAGATTTGAGCCTACTTTTTCTTCTATTAGGTGCAGGGACTCTGGTCTAATTTTTAGGTTCTTGATCCACTTTGAGTTGAGTTTTGTGCATGGTAAGAGATAGTGTTTTAATTTCATTTTGCTACATAAAATACTTGGGAATCAATCTAACAAAAGAGATGAAAGACCTATACAATGAAAACTACAGAACACTAAAGAAAGACATTAAAAAAGACCTTAGAAGATGGAAAGATCTTCCATGTTTGTTTTTTTTTTTTTTAGAATTTTAATGTTTATTTATTTTAGTTCTCGGCGGACACAACATCTTTGTTTGTATGTGGTGCTGAGGATCGAACCTGGGCCGCATGCATGCGAGGCGAGCGCACTACTGCTTGAGCCACATCCCCAGCCCTCTTCCATGTTTTTGGATAGGAAGAATTAATATTGTCAAAATGGTCATACCATCAAATGCATTATACAGATTTAATGCAATTCTGATTAGAATCCCAACAACATTCCTCATAGAAATAGAAAAGGCAATCATGAAATTTATTTGGAAAAATAAGGGACCCAGAATAGCCAAAGCAAGAAGAGTGAGCAGGAGGCATCACCATACCAGACCTTGAACTGTACTAAGAGTTACAGTAACAAAACGTTAAAGTATTGTCATCAAGATAGATACGTAGAACAATAGGACAGAAAACACAATGGCAAACTCAGACAAATACAGTTATCTCATACTAGACAAAGGTGCCCAAAACATACATTGGTGAAAATATGGTGCTGGGAAATTCATATATAGTCTTAATGCCTTTGTGAGTCAGGCAGGCCTAGGGTAAAGGCTGTCATGAGGCTTTGCTTTAACCTCTCAAAAGTTGCTTGAAAATATGGTGTAGAAGTCAAATATTTGATTTCTATTCTTTTTAGGGCTTAATGCGAATATGTATCTATTACTAAAATTAGGAACCCAAATATGGCAGAGCCATAACAATCTCTGGCACAATATAACTGTCTCTGATCCTGACGTCTTAATATAGCCTACTTTCAATGTGACATATAAACTCAAGTTCATTGGATAACCTGACTTTTTTACAAATTGGGATTTTGGTGGATGCCTCATTTTCACATGAAGAGGGCGGTTTAGAACAGCAGAAGTATTTCAGAGGTGCTGTTCTTGATTGCAGATGGCTCTAAGCAGGTCATTCACATGTTGTGGGACGTTACAGGTTAAATCACAAGGTGAGTCTTGAAACAAGACATGAGACATTATTCACCAGCAGGCCAGAAGGGCAGCAAGCAAGTGACCCCTGTAAACTTAGAACTCTTGCATAAGGCAGGGTGCATCCTTACAGCAAAAATGTGCAAGCCATGAGTAAGTCAAAACCATAGCAACATAAGAAGTTGGTTAAAATGACAAGTAGAGTCAGGGTACATTGCCAAAAAGATAAGGTGGGGGGAACCAAAAAAGAAAACAATTTTACATTGTACAAGAATAACAGAAACATTTCCCCAAGCTGTGTGGTTCTAAGCAGGCTGTGTTAAGCAGAATCAGGATTGCAGAGAGTTTTGTCACAGGAGAATAATTTTGTACATAAAATGGAATTTCAGGCTAACAGAAAGTTTGGTCAAGCCACATATAACCTGGACCAAGGCATTTCCCCCTTTTCTAGAAACAATTAAATGTTTGATTCACTTTCCAGGTGAGGTATGGGGTTGTGATGGCCATTCCTATACATTAACTTTACTGAAGAAATGCACTGTTTAATGAACTTAAAAGGGCATTTTAAAATGCAGGTGCCTAATGTATAATCCTATAAACATCAGGGCTATGGGTTCAACCAGGTCAGTGAGAAGGGTAGTTAGCCAGGCATTCTAGTTAAACTGTCTCTGGAATATAGACTCATTTTGTTCTCATTCTCAATTTCATCTTGAATATTTTACCTTGGCTAGGGAGCTTTGAGGATACCACACTTATTCATATAAAAACAGCAGGCCTCTTTCAGGGCTGCACAGAGTCCCCCTTGGGACATGAACAGAGGTCTAAACCTCACCTGTTTTTGAAGAATCACTTCAGTCAGAGATTGAACCTGGTCATAAAGGTGGTTAATAGCTTGTTCTAAATGATCTAGGTCTTCCTTACTTCTTGAGTCAGGACAGAAAGGCATAGTTCACCTTCTATTAAGGCCACAATTCCCACCACAGTTGATCCTGCCACAGCTCACCCTAAGAGGGCTGGAATAAGAATGCAGACTGCTCTTTTGACCTAGAAAACATCTCTAGTTAAAAGGAGGTGAGTGCCTTCTGGCCCACTGTAGGCATAAACCTGGGGCAATACCTGTCCCATAATGCAGATAATTGGCTGGGGAGATGTAGTGGGCCAGTCTGAGGTCACAAGCAAACTATGCTTGACTGGGAACAAAATAGGACACAGTGGGTCTTCCAGTAACAGTATAAGAACAGATGTCAGTGGGAAAATCAGATGGCTCCATTGCATTGTTAGGGAATACAAGGCAGTTTGCGTTTCCTGACATATCACCTAAAGTGAAATTTGGTCCTGGGTTAACACAAGCAGCTTTTTGATTTGGTTTCCAGATCCACCCATCTGATCAGGCTAGAATCTTCTCACTTGAGATGATGAAATTGTATCTACAAGGTTCAGGAGCTTGGGCCTTATAACATAGTCAAAGTTAAGAGAAAACATATAAGTATTTTTTTAGTCCTATCTTTAGAGGATGGCTCTGGTCTCTGCGGGCGGTCCATTCTGTAGTAAAAGACACTTTTGTTGTCTTGACTTAGGTGTGATAAATCCATGCTGTGAGTCCCTCTACTTTCATGATTGTTCAAGTGGTTAAGATGGCTAAGTATGATCCCATCCAACTGAGTGTTAGTCTTTTTTTTTTTTTAGGAAATATTTGATGCAGAAGTAGTCTCCTGGCTGAAACGGGTGTTGGAAATCTGTAGTCCCTCAGAGCTGGTTCTCAAAAAGGAACTTACGAGCTTTATGTTGTACCTGTAGGAGAGATTTAGCAACAGGTTGAAGCAGGAATAGGTTATTTGGGTAAATATGGTGAGCCGTGTTGTAGACCGTTGCCGCCATTAGAAGATGGCGCCGGTCTCCGTTGTAGATCTTGGTAAACAACTCCTTATTAGGAAAAGTTGGTGCGCTGTCCCTCAACACCCTATGAGAAAACCCCGCGTGGCAGCTTTGGATTGGACTTGAGTAAGCTTTATTAGGCTGTGTGTGGGTGCTTGGGGAGGAGCGCGCTTGAGAGAAAGCTAGAGTTAAGGCCTGAATAAACCGCTGAAAGAAGAATCCTGTGTCGTGTCTTCCTTGCTGGCGAGGGGGTCGCGACAATTGGTGGCCCGTACGGGGAACTGAATACCTCTCAATCTCAGGATCCAGAACTTTCAGCGGTCAGGGTGGTGCACCGGTAAGTTCCCAGGTAAGTGGGAATCTGCAGAAAATTAGCGGGTCGCTCCTCTGTAAAAAGAGAGAGCGGGGATTTTTTGGACTTTCACTTTATTTCTTTGCTTTCGCTTTCTGCATTAACGCAATGGGCGCCTCTGCTTCTAGCCCTATTCTGTTAGCCTTGGATGGACTGCTACGATCTAAAGGTTTAAAAGTTAAACAGAGTACTTTGCAGATGTTCTTAAAACAAGTAGATCTAGCGGCCCCGTGGTTTGCTTACTCGGGCAGTCTCACGACCCCCAGCTGGGAAAAACTAGGTAAGGATTTAGATTTTGCACACGAACAAGGGACCCTCGAAGGTGGGGTGATTCCTTTATGGAAGTTAGTAAAGGGTTGTTTGTCTGACAGTAGATGTCAGGACGCCCTAACCAAAGGACAGGAGGTTCTTGAACAATTGCATGAGGAGAGGTCCGAGGGAGCTGAAAGTATTAAGAGTGGGGGAAGTGATAGAGATGATAAACGTTCAAGTCAGCCAAAGACTAGACTTTATCCAGATTTGACTGAATTGAAAGCCTTTGAGGAAGACAGTAGTTCAGACAATGAGGAAGTATTGAAATTGCTATCACGGCAAGCTAGAGAGAAAAGGGGAAAAGGTGAAACTAAAGGGCGAGGTGATCCCCGTAAGGCTGTCTACACAGAACATAAGAACCCAAAGACAGATGTGGGATATGAGGAAGAGGGGGAGGATGCTGTGGAGGTTCCTCCTGACCCTCCACCCTACCCTAACCCAAGACTCAATAGGACGTTTCATGCACAAACATGGAGAAAGGTTCATTCGGACATGGGTCTAGCATTCCCTGTGTTTCAAGATGCCAGTCGGGGGCGATATCATGAACCCCTTGACTTTAAAATTGTCAAGACATTGGCTGAATCAGTCCGAACCTATGGTGTGGATGCTGTATTTACACTTACCCAGGTGGAGGGCCTTTCTCGCTTTTGTATGACTCTGTCTGATTGGGCGAGCCTGGTGCGCGCCTGTGTTTCTCCAGGAAAGTATCTGGATTGGAGAGCATTTATGTTAGGGGGGCAGTAGAGCAGGCGGCCCAAAACCATGTGGCGGGATGCCCTGCCTGGGATAAGGACATGCTTTTGGGACAGGGCAGATTTGCCAATCAACAAACAGGGTACCCACCGGAAGTATATGAGCAAATCAACAACATCTGCATCCGAGCCTGGAAGTCCTTGCCTAACAGAGGGGAAGTATCTGGTAATTTAACTAAGATCATCCAAGGCCCTACAGAGCCTTTTTCTGACTTTGTGGCTCGGATGGTAGATGCAGCGGGGAAAATATTCGGGGACCCTGATAGAGCTATGCCTTTGATCAAACAACTTGTTTTTGAACAATGTACTAAGGAATGCAAAGCAGCTATAACCCCATATAAAAATAAAGGAATAGAGGCATGGATGAAAGTCTGTAGGGAAATAGGTGGGCCACTTACTAATGCAGGGTTGGCTGCTGCCGTTCTCCAGCTAACCCGAAAGCCACCCCCTCATACAGGAAAGTGCTTTAGATGTGGCCAGGAGGGACATTTTAAGCGTGATTGTCCCTGAACATGTCAGTTACAGGACAAAAAAGGGTCATCCTCAATTGTTCGACAGCCGGGACTATGTCCTCGTTGCAAAAAGGGTAAGCATTGGGCTAATGAATGCAGATCAGTCAAGGACATCCATGGCCAGCCAATATCAGATAGACAGGTGCCAAAAAACGGCCGGAAGGGCCCTCGACCTCAGGGCCCGCAAATATATGGGGCAATGGAGAATGGGACCATGGAGAGCGAAACATGGCCATCTCTACGACATCCCAAGGATCGCGGAGAACCACTACAGGTGCCACGGGACTGGACCTCTGTTCCGCCTCCAGACTCGTATTAACACCAAAAATGGGAGTCCAATTGGTGGAAACTGACTTTAAAGGACCTTTGCCACCTGGTACTGTAGGATTGTTAGTTGGGCGTGCTTCTTCCGCTTTACAAGGCCTTTACATCTTCCCTGGAATTATTAATCCGGATACAATAGGAACAGTAAAGGTTATGGTAGAAGCTCCAAAAGGTATTGTGTCCATCTCCCCAGGAGACCGGATTGCTCAATTGTTAATTTTACCCAGTCTACACACCCGTTTTCCTGCTGGCTCCCATTTGAGATTAAACGATAAGATTGGAACAACAGGGGGAAATTGTGTATTTTTGTCCTTAGAAATGGATGACCGTCCCACATTAAAATTAACTATAGAAGGCAAAGCAATTTTAGGATTACTGGATACTGGAGCAGATCGTAGCATAATAGCAATGAAGGACTGGTCAAAGGGGTGGCCGGTGCAACTCTCGGATCAATCGCTGAGGGGTTTAGGATATGCTCAAGCTCCACAAGTCAGCTGTAGACATCTATCATGGAAAGATTCTGAAGGACATTCTGGCATTTTTCAACCATATGTACTTGATCTTCCAATCTCCCTATGGGGACGTGATCTTATGAAGGACATGGGGTTTCAACTTAGTAATAAATACTCAGCAGTTGCCCAAAAGATGATGCAAGACATGGGATATAGACCAGGTCTTGGATTAGGTAAAAATTTACAGGGATGTAGACGTCCCATACAATCAATACCAAAACTTAACAGACATGGGTTGGGTTTTTCTTAGGGGCCGCTGAGGATCAGGTGCCCATTACCTGGAAATCAGGGGAGCCAGTATGGGTGCCTCAGTGGCCACTCTCCTCTGAGAAACTGAATGCAGCACATGTTTTAATTCAAGAACAGTTAAAGTTAGGACATATAAGGCCATCCACTTCTCCTTGGAATACACCCATATTTGTTATAAAAAAAAAAAGACTGGAAAATGGCGGTTGCTGCACGATCTACGGGCTATTAATGCTCAAATGCAACTCATGGGATCTATTCAGAGAGGGTTGCCTTTGCTTTCTACTATCCCTAAAAATTGGCCAGTGATATGTATAGACATTAAAGATTGTTTCTTTTCCATCCCATTACATCCTCTAGATTCAGAACGTTTTGCTTTCACCTTGCCTTCGTGTAATCACAAGTAGCCTGATCAGAGGTTTGAGTGGGTGGTTCTGCCGCAGGACATGACAAATAGTCCTACCATGTGTCAAATGTTTGTCGGTGTGACTATTGCTCCAATCAGACAAAAATATCCAACATTAAGGTGTGTACATTATATGGATGATATTTTGTTAACAACAAAGACCCAAGGCATGTTGGAGGCCGCTTATACTGACTTAGTACATTTGCTGCAGTTAAAAGGCTTGCTTATTTCACCTGATGAGTTACAGATAGGGGACTCCATTAATTATCTTGGTGCTACTATCTCTTGTAAAGCTATCACACCCCAAAAGATAACTCTGAGGACTGATAAATTACAGACGCTAAATGATTTCCAAAATTATTGGGTGATATAAATTAGATTAAAAGCTACCTACATATTCCCAATGTTGAATTAAAACCTTTGTATAAAATTCTTAAAGGCGATTCAGATCTTACTTCCCCTCGACTTCTTACTGAGGAAGCCAGGTCAGTGTTGGTTAAAGTAAAAGAGGCTATACAACATGCTAGCCTTTGTAGGTTTCAAGAGGATAAACCTCTCCAACTATGTGTGCTTGCCACTGTGCGACAACCTACTGGAGTTTTGTGGCAAGATGGTCCTTTACTGTGGATACATCCACGTATGTCCCCTGGAAAATCCCTTGAGTATTATCCTGATGCAGTTGCTTCCTTAGCTATGTTAGGGATACAACAAAGTGTACAATTTTTTGGTTTCTCTCCAACGTCTGTGATTGTTCCTTATACATGTCAACAAATTCTGGTCTTATGTGCTAACTTGGATAATTGGGCTATATTACGATGCTCTTTTCCAGGAGAGATAGATAATCACTATCCATCACATCCTCTTATTACATTTGTTAAGGAACATCCTATCATTTTCCCTAAAATCACTTCTTCTACGCCTATTCCAGGAACTCCAAATATCTTTACAGATAGATCTAAGACTGGTATTGGAGCCTATGTGGTAAATGATCAGCCTCCTATCCAACATCAGTTTGCTCCTGGTAATCCACAATGGGTGGAGCTACAAATTGTCATAAAAGTTTTTGAACAATGTCCATTTCCTTTTAATTTAATCTCAAATTCTGTTTATGTAGTTCAAGCTTTAAAGGTGTTAGAAACAGTGGGTTCCATGCACACATCAGGAGTAATGTCTTCCCTTTTTCTCCATCTTCAAACATTGATTTGGAATCGTTCCGCCTGTTTTTACCCCTTGCATATTCGAGCCCACACAGGTTTACCGGGTGCTCTTTCTGCGGGCAATGCCCAGGCAGATCTTGCTACTCGTCCTTCTTGGGTGTTCCCTATTTCCTCCTTAGATCAAGCTAGAAACTTTCATAGTAAGTTTCATATTAATGCACGAGCACTTCAAAAACGCTTTACCATCTCCTGTGCTGATGCTCGACAGATTGTGTTGGATTGTCCTAATTGTGTGATTTTACATCATCCTCCCTCTATAGGCATAAATCCTCATGGTTTACGGCCTTTAACTATATGACAAATGGATGTTACTCATGTTCCTGACTTTGGTAAACTTAAATATGTCCATATATCTATAAATACTTGTTCTGACATTATCTATGCTTCTGCTTTGTCTAGAAAAAAAGCTGGAAATGTTATCACACATTGCTTGAAAGCTTGGGCAGCCTGGGGATTACCACAGTCCATTAAGACGGACAATGGTTCAGCATATACTGGGCGACAATTTTCTTCCTTTTGCAGCCAGATGGGTATCCAACTTGTCCATGGTTTACCTTACAACCCACAAGGCCAGGGTGTTGTAGAGCGCGCTCATAAGACTCTAAAAGAGATGTTACTAAAACAAAAAGGGGGAATTGGCTTAGGCCACTCCCCGAAAGAGCGCCTCTCCCTGGCTCTATTTACTATCAATTTTTTAAATCTGGACATTCAAGGGCGCTCTGCTGCAGATAGGCATTGTTCGCCCTCTGCCCCGAATTTTGGGTATGTTAAGTGGAAAGATGTCCTTTCCGGACAATGGTATGGGCCTGATCCCGTGCTGGCATGGGCACGAGGTTCTGTCTGTGTTTTCCCACAGGTCCGAGCGGAACCGGTGTGGATCCCTGAACGACTAACGAGAAAAGTCTCGAAGACAACTGACCAACAACGGGGGACCCTACAAGAGTCCAATGATGAGACCCTTCATTCTGCTGAGTATCCTGGCTCTATCACAGACGATGATGGTCCAGATGTTACCGATGCAGTGGTGGGCGGTAGCTCGGACATGGCCGATGCCGATGCCGGTCCATAAAAATTCTAGTGTCCTCCCCACTCTTTTTTCTACTTCATGTGAGATGTCTGCCCCTTGTGTCTCCCCTAGAGGAGACGGGGAACAGGTTTTCAACCTTTCTCGTGTTAATATCACGGAAACTTTCTGCTTCAGTTTCTTGAGAACCCGTTGTATTCGCTTACAGCGCAACAATTTGACCAATTGGGAGGACCCCTTACAGAACAGTAGGGTCTCATTGGGAATCTTGTTTGCGGTGCTTAGCCAAGTGAGTGCGGGGATGAAGGAGGGCTCAGGAGAGACTACAAATTCGACCGAAATGAATATCACCACTTTGGCTATAACTTCCCAGGTGTCACTCCCAGTGGCTTTTTCTAATGCTAGTAATGCCACTTATTCTAAGGCCTCTCCTTATTGTACCCCGTACTATTCTTTCCCCCCGACATTCACGCCTTGTCAAGATCATTCTTGGGAGAAGCGCCAAGTTGCTGTGGGTTTCTCTCTTTCCCCTTCTCTTAAAAGGTATTTGTATAATTCTTCCAAGGCTAATTCCACTACAGGAACAGGCTGGTCTTGGTTTCAATGGTTGATTTCCAATGAAAAGGGGGCCACAGCCGATGTCTCTGCTCTGGCTCAATTGAGAGGAGTCCAGAGTTGGCTGTTTAATGTGTCTGGCTCTGTACAGGACACTGATAATGGTAGGAGGCTTAAAAACATTTCATACAATTCTCAGGTGTCCAATGCTACACTGCCCCCTGCAGCAGTCTGTCTTCATTCTCCGTTTCTGTTCCTTTTGATCAATGATACCAATACTACAGGATCGGATATGACTGACTGTTCTAATTGTACATGTGTCTTGTCTGAGTGTTGGAATGGATCCTGGAGCACGGCAGTTGTTATGAAGATCCCGACTTTCGTCCCGATTCCGGTTACTGCGGATCCGGACTCCTTCCCTATTATTGAGGTGCTCAGGAGCCGTACGGATTTTGGAATCACGGCAGCTATTGTGACAGCGGTTGCAGTGTCTGCTGCTGCAGCGGTCACTGCTGGAGTGGCCATGGCTAGTCAAGTGCAGACTGCGGCCACGGTTAATCAGGTCATCCAACAAACTTCCAGCATTTTAGAGTCTCAAAGTAAAATCAATCAACATATTTTATCAGGAATTTTGGCCGTTAATCAAAGGGTGGATCTCCTCCAAGCTCAGATTGAGGAATTGTCAGACCTAGTACATTTGGGTTGTGTTGATCATCGTGCACATCTATGTATAACATCTCTCAGATTTAATGATTCCAGAAATACCTCTCAAATCATCGGACAGTACCTGGCCGGAAACTGGTCCATGGAAGCAGAGAAGTTGATCCAGACCCAACTGACACAAATTGCCATGTTGAACAACACTCGTGTGGACCCTGTGACATTGGGCCAATTTACGAATTGGCTGTCTTCTGCTTTTTCTTTCTTTAAGGAATGGGTGGGAGTAGGCATTTTTGGAGCGATGTGTTGTTTTGGGGTTGTCCTTTGTCTGTGGCTTTTCTGTCGCCTAAGAGCTCGTCATAGCCAAAAAAAGGCTATGATCTTCCAGGCTTTTAGTTTGGCTTGTGCAACTTAAGCAATAATTTCCCGGGTTTTGGCCATTGCACCCCAAGTTATCTTTGACATTGCACTGGGATTGGCATGCCCTCCTCTTCCTGCCTTCCCAGTTATGGAAGGCCCATGCACTCTGCAGGCCTTGTTGCCATTGCACGCAGGCGGGCTTCCATGCTGGTTCTGCACTTTATGCTTTGGACCCTTCGTTTTCTCAGGGGCTGAGAGATGGTGTTGCCACTTCCAACCTCATAGTCACTGACCGGCTACTTGTAAAATCCCCCTTCCTTTTCGCCGTCAGCACGATGCAGGATGCGAGGCAAGGCACTGCACTTGAGTGATCCGATCTCCGGACCTCAAGGGAAGCATGTCCTATTGCATACGGGTTTGACGTCCACGCCCCGTCCCACGAAAAAAGGCGCCGGCTGATATGGTGTCAGATCTAGGGAAGGCGCCTCCTTGGGACTGAGCCATACATTGCAGCCATGTTTGCACAGTGGGATAGGACCTCTACTTTCACCTGCATTGTTTTTTAAGAGATAAGGGGGAACTGTGGTGAGCCGTGTTGTAGACCGTTGCCGCCATTAGAAGATGGCGCCGGTCTCCGTTGTAGATCTTGGTAAACAACTCCTTATTAGGAAAAGTTGGTGCGCTGTCCCTCAACACCCTATGAGAAAAGTGGCAGCTTTGGATTGGACTTGAGTAAGCTTTATTAGGCTGTGTGTGGGTGCTTGGGGAGGAGCGCGCTTGAGAGAAAGCTAGAGTTAAGGCCTGAATAAACCGCTGAAAGAAGAATCCTGTGTCGTGTCTTCCTTGCTGGCGAGGGGGTGGCGACAGGTAAGGGTGGAGGAAGGGCTCTGGTGGCATTAACATTTTAATTCCCTGGAGGCAGCCTTCCACTTTCTGGACCCAAACTAGTGTCCATTTTGGTGATCTGACCTGATTACCTTTCTACTGCGACTATTATACTTGCTTCATTTCCCCCTCTAGTTTTTCTACTCCTATGGAAAAGGAAAAGGGCTTTGACCACTCTTTTTGCTTAGAGATGAGAGGGGACAATGTAGGGTAGCGCAAGCAGTTTGGAGTCCCCTTTTAGAAACTGGGTTGGTCCATGGGTCCATGGCAAAAGTTTGTTTCAGGAAGAACATGTTGTATGGTCATCTAAGGGTGGGTGCTTCTATGAGAGAGAAACAAAAAGACTTGAGTACTGAAATGAGATTGATACAAAACTTTCTGCTTTACCTTTGTTACTTGGGGCTAGATAATCAACTAGCATTGATGAAGCCTACCTGTGTAGGAGGTTAGGAAGATCTGTAGACCTTAAAAGGACTAAAAACTTTGACTTTGGCAGTTTCTCTTGAGAGTTATCAGGCATTCCTGCCTAAGAATCTCTCTTTTGTCACTTCCAGTCTTATTGGTTTTGCGGTGGGGGGGGGCTAACACAAGTGTACATCTTAAGTTACATTAAAATAACTTTTTTTTTTAATGTCCAGAATTGGCTGTTTTGGTTTTAACTATTTTTGCTCGATATTTAAGATCAAGTTGGCCCAAATGACCTTGTTCCTATCTACTGTTGAGAGTCAGCCTATTTCCCTTGGGGATCACTATCAGGAAACTGATGAGTAGCCTTTTAGCTCCACTAGTGCCATCCACCAGGATTAGTCAAGATCTTCCTGACCATGTGGCTTCCCTTGGAAGCATAATTAATGTCTCCCATTTCAAGTGGGCCTCCTCTTTTGCTATATATGAACTGATTGGCTTTCTTTTTCTAGAATCCCAGTAATCCCTCTTGTTGGAGGGGTCATGTGACATAGAGTTGCCATGCTCTAACAGAAGTTCCCTTTTCCCTGGGATCAAGCTGACTCAGAGGGCAAGAGTCAAATATTAGTTTTCTTGATCATTTTATTTTAACCTTGATTTTTAACCCTTAATTGTAAACATCTAGCAAGATAGCCTTACCAGTCTTAAAGTAAATGTAGTGAGCTTTAACAATAATTTTTATAACTTTACAGTAATTTTTACCCCTTTTATTTAATTGTGGTCTGTATGGTCTGTATTAGTACTGGAATTTCATATTATATACTATCTGTCTATAAATAATGGCTTAATATCTGAAATTAACTTAGGTTACTATATTGAAAGTTGTACTTTTGTAAGGCATTAACACATATCAGTTAAAGTTTATAAGAAAAGCTCAAAGTGAAATTAATGAGAATAAAAACATACTTAGTTTGTACATAATTTTAAACATTGACTGAGTTATACAATTATATTCTGTGCTTGAGATCACAGTAATTGACAATAAAATCAATCTTTGGAATATAACTTTAAGTGAGTGAAGTCTGCCCAATTTGAAGGCCATGTAGTAAGGTGGGAGGCACAGGTAGTAAGGTGGAGCTCTTCACAAGTCCTAGCTAAAATGTTCTAGTTTTGAAGTTGATCTTTGCCTTTTTTAAAAATTATTATTTTATAAAGTTTACATATATTGTTTCCTGGGTCTATATGAATGGTAGCTAACACAATATGCCATTGAATCTAAAACATGAATCAAAGAAAGGCTAGGAGAGCTTTTAACTTTATTTTTGTGGAAAAGTGGCAAAATGTTTTTATGTTTTACATTATTAACATTTAAACAGATCAGCCTTTCATTATCTTTTAGAAATACATTTATATTTTCACCCCAGTGTAAAAAATAACATAAGGTTTAGGTTCAGTTACAGAACATTAAATGATATAAATAAATCCCCCATAATTTTTTTATCATATAAGTCTAAAATTACTAGTTCAGACAACTTTAGTTTGGGGAACACCAGCTTGATAAAATATTCTTTTAAACCTTCTACCTTAAAGACTTGTATATTTTGAAGATATGAACACATTTAATATCCAAAGAAGAGTAATTGTACCACAATTACATTGATAGTTTTATATTAACCAGTTTAGATTCTGTAATGTAGTGCAGTACTCTAAAATAATAGTTGCTGTTTAGCCAGAGTTGTACAAACCCTAATTTTTTAAGACTAGTTTTTCTAGAGAATTAAACTTAACAGACACAACCTTAAGAATAGTGTTACCTTAGATTAGATAAAGGGAAGTGATGGGAGGGAAAGGGAAGGGATGTGGGGATAGGAAAGATAGTAGAATGAAACAGACATTATTACTTTATGTATAGGTGACTGCATGACCTATATGATTCTGCAACATGTACACTCAGAAAAATGAGAAATTATGTCCCATCTATGTATGACATATGAAAGTGCACAAATGTGTTCTCCTTTCATGTATAACTAATTGAAACAAATTAAAAAATTTTAAAAAAGAGTAAATTAATGTTTTAAAAAATCCTTGTCATTTTACATATATTAAACTTTGGTTTTTGTTAGTACATTAATATTTGACTTTAGAAATAAAGCTTGAATAGGTTTAACTGATTGTGTTAGTTACATATAAACAACTTAGTTCACACAAACCCTTTAAAATTTACCCTTCACTTACATATATCTTTTATAATTGAATTCGACCCCCTTGTTGTTTATGTAAATGTATTTCAACTTTAGCACATAAAGACTTTCTTACCTAGAAACAATTTCTTTTTTTACTAAGTACTTTTTATACCTAGAAGCTTTTAACTTTTTATCTGTTTGTTTACCTATTTATAAAAACATAAACAATAATCAAATATATCACCCATAAAATTTAAAAAATTAAGAGTATTTGGTACTATATATAATGTTAGCACTTTATCTTTGTAAATTAATCATATGTCTCTAACAAACACATGTATGATTAATCACAGATATGTCAAATCTAGTTTACTTATTTTTAAAAATCAAGATATCAGATAAATGTATTGAACAGCATTAGCCATTTCTTCCTTGATGAAGAAAAATTCTAGAAAATAATAGATGATAGACATTTTATAGACATCACCATTTTATCAGTCATTTGACCACCTTAAAACAAAAACTGTGAGTCAGTAACCTTTAAAGACATCTTTACTTTTATTTGTTTATACCTGTTGGGACTTTAAGTAACATTGTTTTTAGTGAAGACAAAAATCGTTTTTAAACTTTTTTTTTTAACCAAACAAAAGTAGACATGACAATCATTAGTGTACACACATACACAAAACAAAGATCAATTGCCATGCAGCATTTTTAAACCTATTAGATTGAGAGCTAACTCTTGTAAATTAATCACTGAGCAAAGTAGAGTGTAACAACAACAACAAAAACACTCTATAATTAGATAAAATAGGTCTAATGAGGGAAACATATTAACATAGGCACACTGGACCCAAATCAGAAACTCAAAGAATTAGAGTTAAAATAGAATTTAAAAAGCCTTCCTAGCCTCTGTCCTGATGTGGTCCTACTTATCTGAGGTGAAAAGAATTTGAGAAGAGAAATTAGGGTTTGTGGGCACTCAGAGAGAGGAGAATGTCTATTTTCTTAATTGTAAGTGAATATAGACAAAGGCCTTGTCCCATGGATTCCTGAAGGAATTTCCCAAAAAGGTATCAAGGGATCCTGCTTTCATGGTCTCCTTGGGAGAGCTCCTTTAGGTTGGGTCCTGTTCTAAACTCGTTTTTCTTGTCTCTTGGATATCAGCCACCAAAATTTTAGCCTAGCATTCTGCAGCTTTATAAGCTGGACTATCACAGTGAAAAACCTATTGGGGCCAATCCCCCCCCCCAAAAAAAAAAAAAAAAAACACAAAACAAAACAAAACAAAAAATGCCGAATGCTTTCTCTGATTTAAGGATGCTGTGCTGATTCATAATGTGCTGGGGATGGGGCATGGAAGGATTAGATGAACTCTAGATAGGGCAAAGGGGAAAAGGGGAGGGATGGAAAGGAAGTGGGTATTGTTATGGGGAGCTGCCTCAGAAAACACTCTAAGTCCCAATTAAAACAAAAGAGAGCTTTAGGTACGTGGCCAGGGACTGTCTTTTACCATACCTCCTCTCCTCAACTTCCCTGGCCTCAGTTGACAAGGACTTGGAGGTTGGACCTGGCTCTGAAGCCAACAAGTGGCTCCTATCTATCTCCACATGGTCATGAGCCCTGTGCTTGTGGTGTGGCTGCAGTGAAGCCTGGGGAGCCCAGGGCCTTTGGCCTTTTTAACCAGAACTTAGCTGATGCTTTTGTCCAGAGCCTGTGAGGCTGGAGATTTCTCTCTACTCTGGCCATCTGCTTTTCTCCACAGCTGTTTTTCTTTCTGCCATTGTTTATCTTGTCCATGTTCCTGTAAATTTAGGCTGATGGGATATTTTCATAGGAATAATAGCTCTTCCCCTTTGCTGAGTGTACCCTGAGCAAGTGGAATGTCCTGTAAACCTGAAAAGGAGACCATCCCTGTCTCAAGTCATAATACAGAAGTTTCAACAGCCACTGCTATGTTCTTTTATGTCTCTTTCCCCAGGTTGGGCAAAGGAGGTTGAAGGCAGGGCACAGTCCGAGTCATCTTCACTTACTTCTCTAAACCCCAGCAGCTTTTCTGGAAATTATCTTCTGACATAAGGCTGGTTTTTCTGACCCACAGTGGGATGTTCTGCAGATGCCTGGAACTGGGCTAAGAAACAGTGCTGGGCAAACTTTAGTTTTCTGGTGTCTTGCTATTCTTGCACACAGGAGGGTTATACCATGAACTTAGTCTTAGGCCAGTCGGACTCCTTATGTAACTGCATGGATACCTGCCTATGTAGAATTTCTTCCATTTACCTATCTCTGACAGACTAATTCCAGTAGCAAAATTATATAACAATTCAGAAAGTCATTCAGTGGCCTGATACAGTAAAACATCAGCTTTTCCTTAGGCAGAATTATATCTATTTGTGGCCCACTCAGCCAGGATTGTTTCCAAGAGTCTACAGGTGGGATCAATGCACTATTGTCTATGTGTTAAAGGGCCAGTGACATTCAGTTCAAAAAAAAAGAGACAACCAGAGTGGATCCCCCAACCAGGGGCAACAGAAGGAACCCCTTAAAAAAGACTAGCTGGGGAAACATCTCTTAGGTCCCCAGCTGCTATTTTACCAGAACTCTGACACCAATTGTGCCATAGATGTCCACAGATAGAGGGACCAGATGTTCCCCTGTAGGGGACCTGATGTGTAGACTCCAGGGTCTCAGTGTGCACACAGGAGGAGCTTGCCAGATGTCCACGTTGGCATGATTTCATTGCATTCATTTTCCTTTTCCCAGAGTAGACCCATGTTAGAAAAACCCACACTATTCATGAAGAGAAGACAAGAGGTCCTTGAAGCCAAGTATCCTTGGCAGCTCCTGGAAAGACCCATCAGACCTTTCCTTTACTTACAATTACCCTTCATCCAGGACAACCTGAGACAAATGCACTAATTTGTCTAATTCTCCAGACTCAGCTGTCAATGGATTAATCAGCACCTTGCATCCTCAGTGTGGAAGTGGGGTTGCTCTGAGTGCCAGGCCTGCCTGAGAAGGCTGGAGGGGCACTCTCAGTTCTCTTCATGGTGACTAAATCTGATAGCAAAATCTTGGTCCTTATCCCTAGTCCTGATCCAATAATGAGAACAAGGTTTTGAGAAAAATAAAAAGAAAGTTTTATTGCTTTGCTACCAAAAGAAAAATAGAGGGGACTCCTGTCTCAGAAGCTGTGATTCCAATGGCTAGTGAATAGAGGTTTCAAAGTAGTGACTCAAAGTCTACCCACAGGCTGTGTGCTGTCAGGAGTCATAATTCCCTTTTAGCCTTGAGAGAGATATTTTTTAGAACTTCCAGTGCCAGCTGTAAAGTCTGTATTTCTTGGTTCCTGTGGAGCATGAGCTGAAGGACATATAACCTGGCTTAAGTTCTGACGTAACACACAAAGTAGGTTAACCTAATTTTCCCCAGGGTTAGAGAAACATAAAGGGAAAACAGAAAGAAAAAACCAAGTCAGTTTTAAAATAAGTCTCAGTGGAAGAGAGCAAGGGTTATGTTCAAAGCATGAAGAGGACCCTGACACATTCCTTGGGAGAAGCAAATGGAACACCTGGCAGGTGGGAGTGGGTGGGGTTGATGAAGAATAGAAAGTTTAGATCAAGCTGGGCAATGTAGTGGATGCCAGTAGTCCCAGGGACACAGACATGTAGGACAGAAGCTCACAAGTTCAAGGTCAGCCTGGAGAACTTAGTGAAACCATGAAAGGTCAAAACAATAGAAAGAGTTGGGGATATAGCTAAGTTTTAAAGTGCCCTTTAGTTTAATTCCCAGTAATACCACCAACAAAAGAAAATTCAGATATAAGATCAAAGAATGCTTTACCATGAAGCCAGCATGTACTTAGAAGGGGACAGAAAAAGAGTGTGTGTTGGCTGGGGCTGAGGTCAGTCAGTCTCAATGGGGCTAGAGGCAGGAGGGAAATTAAAGCCAATATTAAGTTAACAAATATTTTGTTCTGTCCACTAAGAGCAAACTGTTCAATTATTTGTTTGTGACTGTTTGGATGGTTATAGTTAACATAGAGGTAATCATCAAAGTTATAATCAGCAGGGAGACTTTTTATATTTTTATTTTTTCTGAGTACTAGGGATTGAATCCAGGGGCACTTATCACTGAACCACATCCTCAGCCCCTTTCTACATTTATCTTAAACAGGGTTTCACCAAACTTTTTAGAGCCTCTCTAAGTTGTTGAACCTGGATTGGAATTCTTGATCTTCCTGCCTCAGCTTCCTGTTTTCTGTTGCAGAAAACAGACATTAAAAATGTCTGTTTTGTAATTGTAATCCCCTGCTGGGGTTACAACTGTGCACCACCATGCCCTAATCAGGAAGGGTGAATCTCTAATATGATGCTGTAGAAGAATAGCAAGGATGGGTCAATGAATTCAGTTGGTCATTTTTTAGGATTTAATACCTGCTGCATATTCTGCCACATTCCATGTTCTGTGTGTCTTTTCTGACCTAATTTTCCCCATGGTTAGAGAAACATAAAGGGAAAACAGAAAGAAAAACCAAGTCAGTTTATTTAGTCATTGCTCATAATCATTTTTTCCTTTTTTTATTATTATTAGTTGTTCAAAACATTACAAAGCTCTTGACATATCATATTTCATACATTTGATTCAAGTGGATTATGAACTCCCATTTTTACCCCGTATACAGATTGCAGAATCACATCGATTACACATCCACGTTTTTTGCTCATAATCTTACCATGTATTTCTTAGAATCGTTTTTTATATTTTTGCTTGATTGTACTACTTTTGAGTTTTGTATAACCTACTTTTCCCACTGCTATCCCATTAGGATTATGTTAAGACTTTCTTTCTTTTTATTTTTAACCATTTCTTTGTAGGGTTTCTTTAGTTTTAGTTTTCTGGTGTCTTGCTAATCTTGCACACTTGAATTTTCTTCTCAAACTACTATGGAACATGCAGACTATTACTTCTCCACTGTTCCAGTATTATGTTTAACATGTTTAAATCCACTTTGCTTCACTTTCTTATCAAAACAGTCAACTTGAACTCTGTTTAAAACATATGGTGCACATGTCCCCCCTTTATCAGGAGTCCTCTGTTCTTTCACTTTCATCAAAGCCAGGCCAGGCATACGTGACCTGTGAGATTCAAAAGGTTTTCTTTTTGATAAATGGACATTGGATTGTCTTGGTATCTTAGATTCCCATTGGGGATGTTTCTGGGTCATTAGATTTGCTGAATAAGTGAACCCTGCTTTATTTACATTCCATCTGGATGCTCCACTATCTATAAATACAGAAAACTTAATAAAATGCACATTCATTGCCCCTAAGAACAAAGTAAGTCCTAAAAGAACAGAATGATTAGAAGAGACTCAATCTCTACAATGCCATGGAAAGTCTGCTGAAATACTTATTATGTCATTTAGTTTTGATTTGGCTACAGATATCACAGCAATGTTGATGTGTCCTTTTATGTTGATTGACACTTTGTATCAATCTGTTCTATTTTTTCTACAACTCTTTTAACCTTATTTGCTTGGTGTGAATGCTGTCTGCCACATTTTCCCTATAAAGTAATTTTTTTCTTTGTCTTTGGATATTTTGGTAGGATTTTTTAAATAATCTATATAAACATTCATGTTTGATCAAGAAACTCTTCTTTCTTAGTATTTTTTATTTTTTAATTTTTTTTTTGTAGATGGACTTTATTTATTTATTTATTTATTTAATGTGGTGCTGAGAATTGAAACCATTTCCTCACACATGCTAGGCAAGCACTCTACTACTGAGCCCCAGCCCCAGCCCCTTAATAATTTTTATTTTTGTGGCTTGCTTTGGGGAATTTCGCCTCTGCCTGCCTTTTATTTAATGCAGACAGTGGCTCTCTAGAAATAGACCACAGTCCTGTAGGCATTCATTTTATTCTACCTGCAGCTCACAGACATTAACCTCATTTTAGTAAGCCTCTGGTTCATGGATGTGCACTTAAAATTTTAGAATCACCCTACTTTTCCACCATAATTTTCTTCTCTGAGAAATAGATAATTTATCTTATGATATATAAAATCACAATTAAAATGTATATATTCTCTGTTGCTACCTCAATTTTACAATTTATTTTATAAAATTGGAGTATAAAACTTTTTTGTGTACTTGTGACACTCTCCTCAGAGTTTGATGACAGAATATCACTGTTACAAAGTATTTTCTTGAATAATAAATCATTTCCATTATTTGGTGTGTCCCTCAGAAATCACTGGTTAAGAGTCAGTTCTCCTAATGCTCATTTCATCTTCAGCAAATGTACAAGCTCTGTGAATTATCAAATGGTCAATGTACTATTAATTTACCTATTCTTGTTTCAGGAACTGTTGACATTCAGGGATGTGGCCATTGATTTGTCTGAAGAGGAATGGGAATACCTGGAGCCTGCTCAGAGGAATTTATACAGAGATGTGATGTTAGAGAACTACAGAAACTTGGTCTTCTTGGGTGAGTAGAGCTACCCTTCAGAATTTCTAATGAATCATTATTCCTAATTGTATAATTTTTTCTTCTCACAGAATTTCTACTGGGAACTTCTTCTCTTCATGAATGAGTTTCAGATTCTTGCTTTCAAGAAAAAGGCTTGGGCAGTTTTTGTTACAGAGAAGAAAATGTTTAAGCCATTTCTTTTAGTTTTTAGTTCTTCCCTTTCTTGAAGTGATATATACTCTTCACTTAAAATTTGTGGTACTTACAGTAATTCAGAGATATAGAATGATGTGACCTACATGTCAAAATTCAATTTCTTCCATCTGTGGTACCAGAATAGAAGCATCAATACTCTCAGTGATAATTCCAACAAACAGTCAATTCAATTTGTAATGAACATTTGCCTCTAAGCTGTATTTGGACACCCTCCCCTGGTGCAAAGGAGAGAGCCTTGAGCTATATACCCAGATGGGCAGAAATTCATGAAACAGAGAACACAATTGAGAGGTCCAAAGGCAAGGAGGAAGCCAAATTCAAATATTGGTGGAGAAGTTATTATGCCACAGAATTGGTCTTTCAGGTGCTTAGGTTTAATTCTTGTGCTGTCCTAGAAAGACATCTACTGTCCTATGTTGAGCATGGGTCCCTCTTTAGTCTCCTCCTTCTCCCCAATTGATGTCTATGTTCAGTTAAATTAACAGTCCAAACACTCCCCTTTGCTTTTGAGGGTCAGCATGATCTGAAGGCATTTCCATTATTTGGTGTGTCCCTCCTAAATCTGTGCACATTTCTGGAGACCTCTAGGTGAATTCATTGTAATATATTAGTATCAGAAAGCAGTTTCTCTGATATCCTTAAACTGTTTTTATTAATTGAAATTCCCTTAGCAGAGCTCATTAGGTATACTTATAATGAATACTCTGTTTAACTTTTCTGCCATAGAGTGTATGTTGGTGTTTCACAATGACTGCTCATTTTAATTACAAGGACACAGGTGGAAACTACAGTTATGTAAAAGTATTGTAAACCATGCTTATTTAGAATTTTGTTGGTTAAATTTTTGTTTTCTTGTCTGTATTTTATTTTATACAGTAGATTTCAAGTTATAATGTAGGTTTCCTCACATCAGTTTAATTTTCCCATTTTTTAACCTACATTTTATAATTCTATGGCTATTTCCAATATTTCACAAATTAAGGAGAAGATGAAATTAAATTATGTCTGATTTTTGTTTCTATTGGCAATACAATTATATTTGCTTCTTTTTTATTTTATTTTTGTTTCTTTTGCCAATAAAATTACATTTGAGATAAAATACATTGTTATTTATTTGAGATAAAATACATTGTTAAGTTTTTCTTTTAAAGTAAGTTTCACATATGATAATCATTTTCAAACCAGTTTCTGATCACTTTTGTGGGTAATATTCTTATACACTTTTGCCTTCAAATTGCACCTTTAGATTTAGTCTCTGGCAATCTGCATACAGTTGTAATTTTTATCTGTTTCTTCTGCTTCTTATAATTCTTATCCATTCTTTTTTAATTGAGTTATCTTGTGTTTCATGTATTGTTATCATGGCATTAATTGATTCCTCTTTCACTTCCCTTCATTCTATGAGTATTTTGTCATTTACTTAGATATTTTAATAAAAATAATTTTAAGCTTACACTAGGTTTTTAACTAGCAACAAATTGACTTCAATTTCATAACAAAATACATATATTTATTTA
The DNA here is from genome assembly GCF_021218885.2 of Marmota monax. Lineage (NCBI taxonomy): Eukaryota > Metazoa > Chordata > Mammalia > Rodentia > Sciuridae > Marmota > Marmota monax. Next base: position 73,738 of record NW_026692069.1, on the reverse strand, counting down.
TGTATCCTTTGAAAATTATGTTATTGATGACACAATTATTTTTATATTCCATACATATTTAGAGGTTTATGATGATTTTTATGTTTTTATGTTTCAAATTCTATTGAAAAAGAGTTTTATGACTCATTAGTCCAGCAAAATTGAATTATATATTGGTATATGAATTTTCCTTAGTAAGAAAGCTTTAAAATTTCATATGCATTATGTTGCTGTGTACACTTATTTTATTTTTTTAATATGAGTAATTCACTTTAGTATTTTTTGAAAAAGAGGTCAAGTAGGCATAATGTTTGGGTGCCTTTATACATATTTAAAGTCTTTATTTTTACTGATGTTGAAGTATAGTATTTCTGATTGTAGTATTCTCAGTTGATAATTTTGTTTTGTCACCCCTTTGATGCTATTCCCCACTTTTTTTCTGTATTGCAAAGCTTCCATTAACAAATTGACTAATAATTATATTCAAGTATGCTTCTTAGTTGCACATTTTTCTTTTGGTGCTCTCAGGATTCTCTCTTTGTGACCACTGAATAATTGAGAACAACGAACTTTGAGTCTTTTTGTTTGTTTCTACTTAGACATAATTTAGATTCTTTAATTTGGACTTCTTTTTTTTGCTCCTATTAATAATTTCTCAGGCTGTTAAAATTGATACTGGAAATTGAACTCAGTTGCCTTTCTACCGCCCTTTGCCTCATCCCTTTTCATTTTTAATTTTTGACAGTCTCACTAACTTGCTGAAGCTGCCCTCAAACTTGTGATCTTTCTGGCTCAGCTGCCCAAGTTGACAGGATTATAGCTGTGCCCACCCCCCCTGACTCTCTCAGACACTATTTCTTAAGAAAGTCTTCAACTACATGATTTTTGCTTGTTTATAGTAATGACTTTTTGTCTGAATTTTTCTCAGTTTTCTGTGTTCTTGCTTAGTTCACTAAACTAAAATTATTTCAAAAGGTTATTTAGGTGCTTTGGATAATTCATAACTCTTACTTTCCTAATGTTCAATTACTTGTGTTTCACTTTTTTCCCATTGATTAGCCAAGTGTTCATTTTTCTTTGTGTATTGTACAATTTTAGATTTGTCCATATAAAAGCCAGCCAGTAGTAGATTAATAGTCATTTTGGAAAACAATATAAAAGTTAGTAAAGAACTGAAAAATAGAAAGCACAGTGCTACATGCTTGAAATCCCAAGTAATTGGGAAGACATGCAAGAGGCATGTCATACCATGTCTCAAACAATTTTAAAGGGCCTTGGATTGTAATTCATTGGTATAGCATCCTTGAGCTTTATCCTAAGAACCACACATAAAAAAATTAAAAGTGGAATGACACTATGATCCAGAAATGCAAGTTCTAAATAGATATCATAAGGAGAATAAATCAGTGTGTGGAAGAGAGAGTTCCACTACTGTTTCAGTGCAGACATTGTTTAGAGTAGTCAAGACATGGACTCCCACCTATGTGCCTATCAGGGGTTAGATGGGTAAAAAAGATGGTATTTATACATAATCAATTACCAATAGAAAAGAGATATCTTGTCAATTAAAGTGACAAGGGCTGAATATGCAGGACTTTGAATTACAGGAAATGAGGCAGCCACAGAAAGTAATTTGCAGCCTCATCTGACTCACATATGGAACTCAGAAGTACAGAGAGTAAAATGGTTACCAGCTCCTGTGTTTTCAGAGTGTTGGTGAAAGACCGCAATGTATTATTTTAAAGGATAAAAGAAGTATTGAGCCCCGAAACACTAAAATACTAAGCCACATCCCAAGCCCTTTTATTATTATTTTTTATTTTGATTCAGGGTCTTTCTAAGTCACTTACAGCATTACTTGTTTTCTCAGGTTGGATTTGAACTTGGGATCCTCCTGCCTCAGATTCCTGAGTTGTGTGGATTTGAGGCTTGTACCACCACACTGGCCAATGTATATATTTTTGATAGTAGAATGAATGCAATGTTTTCTATGAACTAAAATGATGATTATATAAAATGTTCCTTAGCTACAATTAGTCATGCCATCATTTATTTATATTTTCAAATGCCATGAAATTCTTAGAAAACACATGCAATTTAATTTGTAAATGAAATAAATTCATAAGTAACCAAAGTTATAAAAATTAAAAACTGAGTCATTTGTCTTGATCTCCATGTGTTGACTTTATCCAGGTAATACTGACATAGGATTGTGTGTGTGTGAGTGTGTATGATGTATGTTTACCACTAAAAAGATTTTTTCATATTTCTCCTTTGAGACCATACACTCTTTGCCCCTATTGAATGTCTGTGTTATTGTCATCCAACATCTCTTATATCTAGGTCTTTCTCATGATAGACAGAAAGTGGTTTTCAGGCAGTCCTCAAGAAAGCCAAAAATATTCACATTTTACATTTCCCTTTTCCTATTGAGAGAGAAGAAGGGAGTTGGTTAATTTTTACTAATTGTACAATGGTGAATTCTCAAGGCCTGTAGTGAATAATATACTTTCCTTTCCTCCGCTGTATTACACTTTTTAGTGATATACTCCTTTGGATACTGTGAATTTCCTCTGCTATAATACTCTCATTAATAGTATACTCATCTTAGACACTGGATAATTCTCACAAAGAAAATTTGTCTATCCATTGTTATTTAGTTCATATATTTATGGAGTAATGATGACTTTCAATCTGCCACCATATTAATGTCCTGACAGCTATAATTTTATGTTAGATTTGTAAAGTATATTCTCAGACCAATATGTAAAATAATTGTTATTTGCATTTTTTCAGCCATGACCTCTCATCATACTCAGAAAATTTTACCAGAACCCAGCAGACAGCATTTATTTATAAAAGTGATAAAGAGAAGATATGAATATTGCAAACTTGACCATTTACAACAAAAGAAAATACAGAACAGTGTAGGTAACAGTGAAGGTCAGAAATCATATTATAAAGGACAAGACCAATTAGAAGTGACTATTCTTAATAAAAATGTCCTTAATACCATCAACGGTCCTCAAGAAGATTTAATAGCTCACAAAAGTATTCAATTTATAACTGAAGGACAAGTTTCTGAAAGTGCTGATTTTGAAAATGTTTTTACAATCTCTCCATCATTCTGCAATGAACAAAAGATTTCTTCTTCTGCCCAAACATACACTTTTAATGATTGTGGAAAGGCCCCTATGTACTCCATACTACTTAATCAAAATTCAGATATAGGTTTCTGGAAAGCATGTAATACATGTGATGAAACAAGCAACACCTTCAGCCAGGTCTCTATGCTAAGCAATTACCAGTGCCCTTACATTGGAGAGAAAAAGCATGAATGTAGCAAAACTCATAACAACTTTAGCTTTGGTTGCAATAAAAGAGAACATCAGTGTGGTCATTGTGCACAGAACATTTACAAAAATGAGAAATGGGAGAATATCTTTTCTCAATGCCCAAATCACCATCCAAGTACTCAGTGCCAAGAGATGCCTTGCTATTGTGAGGAATATGAGAGACCTTCTTATCTAACTACAAGTCTTTCTCAGTATAGTGGAGCTCAACCTGGAAGGGAGCCTTACAAATTTAAGAAATGTGGTCAAGCAGGGAATTCCACACCACTTTTCAAACACCACAGGTACCATAACAGTGAACAACACTTCAAATTTAAAGAATGTGGCAAAACTTATAATCAAGAACAACCCTCTTTTAAGCACCACAGAATTCATAGTGGACAGAAATCCTACAAATGTGAAGAATGTGGCAAATCCTTTAATATTTGCTCAACAATTTCTAAAAACCTGAGATGGCATAGCAGTGAAGAAGCATACAAATGTAAGGAATGTGAAAAAAAACTTAAGAATTTTTCAACCCTTCCTCAATGCCAAAGTATTCCTATGGGAGAGAAGCCCCACATATGTGAAGAATGTGGGAAAAGTTTTACTAAAAGAGGACAACTTACTCAACACCAGAGAATACATATCACAGAGAAGCCCTACAAATGTGAAGAATGTGGGAAAGGATTTACTCGAAGAGCACAACTTACCCTACATCACAGTATTCATACTGGAGAGAAGCCCTACAAATGTAAGGAATGTAGCAAGGCTTTTAGGTGTAGTTCGTATCTTACTCAACATCAGAGAATTCATACTAGAGAGAAGCCCTATAGATGTAAAAAATGTGGGAAAGAATATAGACAAACTGCAGGTCTTTCTCAGCACCAGAGTACTCATACTGCAGAGAAACCCTATAAATGTAAAGAATGTGGGAAAGGATTTACTCGAAGAACACACCTTACTCTACACCACAGTATTCATACTGAAGAGAAACCCTACAAATGTAAGGAATGTAGCAAAGCTTTTAATCGAAGATCAAACCTTACACAACACCAGAGAATTCATACTGGAGAGAAGCCCTACAAATGTAAAGAATGTGGGAAAGAATATACTCAAAGAGCAGGTCTTACTCTACACCAGAGTACTCATACTGTAGAGAAGCCCTACAAATGTGAAGAATGTGGAAAAGGATTTGCTCAAAGAGTACACCTCACTCTACACCACAGTATTCATACTGGAGAGAAGCCCTACAAATGTAAGGAATGTGGCAAAGCTTTTAGGTGTAATTCATTTCTTACTCGACATCAGAGAATTCATACTGGAGAGAAGCCCTACAAGTGTAAAGAATGTGGGAAAGAATATACTCAAAGAGCAGGCCTTGCTCATCACCAGAGTATTCATACTGGAGAGAAGCCCTACAAATGTGAAAAATGTGGCAAACGATACACTCAAAGAGTAGGGCTTACTCAGCACCAGAGATTTCATACAGGAGAGAAGCCCTACAAATGTAATAAGTGTGTTAAAGCTTTTAGGTATAAATCAAGCCTTACCCAGCACCAGAGAATTCATAATGCAGAGATTCAAGTTGAAGAATGTCGGAAAGGTCTTTAGTATGGTTTACTCATCACCAGCCAATAATAATGAGGAGAGGTAGTACAAATGTAAAAACTGTTGCAGACCTTTTAGCAATGGCTCAAACATTGCTTATCACTGGAGAATTCATGTGCAAAGAATCCAGAACAGTGTAAATACTGTGCCCAAGCCTTTACACAAATTTCAAGTTTTCCTTAACATTAGAAACCTGATACCTATACGGAATTGGGAAAGATATTTGCCTGAAATATATGCCTTAAAAAACAGCAAAATATCTACAATAAAGAAAACATCTTTAGAAATATAAGAAATATAGCAAAGCCCTTATCTGTACTTTGTATCTTGATATATGTGAGAGGGAAATGAGAAAATTCTTTTAACTTTTCTTTAAAATTTGTTAAAAATCCCTAGGTGAGGTGGGAGAAATAAAGAAATTATCACAAGTACTATAAAATAGTGCAGAAAACTTGACTCTGGAAGGATGTAAATTTATTATAAATCAAAGACTTCTCAACATTTTCACTTTTGAAAACTGAAGAAAACAATTTAACTTAGATTTTTTTTAGAAGAAGAAGACTTGTTCCTAAGAGTTGTTAGTCTATAATTTCAAGACTTTACAGTGGATTATAAAATAGTTTATTCACATTGTGTATAAATTTTCCCACTAAATAAAAGTAAAAATTTTTAATGTTTAACATGTTAGGTGTTGAATCATGGTAATAAGTCAGAGATATTACTGTGTTCCTGTTTACTAAAGGTTCCATGCAACAGATAGTAAAAACATACTAAAATATCTCCATTATTTTTTTAGAAACATCAGCTCATTTGGAGAATAGTATTCGCATAAATCAGATCTTTATTTATTTTTTTCTGTTTGTAATTATGGTGATCTTAAGACAGTTATAGGTAAGATATAAGAACATGAAAATAAGCCCCAGATTTCTCTATCTTGAATTACTACTCTCAAATTTACCCTACACATTCTGGTCCCAGTAGTGGACACCTTTTTTTCCAGCAACTGAGGAGGCTGAGGCAAGAAGATCCCAAGTTCAAAGCCAGCCTCAGCAACTTAGCAAGGCCCCAAGAAATTTAATGAGACCCTATCTCAAAATAAAAAATAAAAAAGCACTGGGGATTGTGGCCCATTGTTTAAGCACCCCTGGATTCAATTCCTGGTACCTCCCAATTTTTTGTACCTTATACAATGAGAGAACTCCTAAGGGCCCTGTAATTTTGGAGAGCAACACAATTTCCCAACACAGGGTCTTTTAATACCCCAGAAACCAGGGGCCACCAGTGCAAATTTTGTGAAAGGAATGGCCATTGGTCAATCCCAATGGTTGCCCAGGAAGCCATGTGGTCAGCTGGACACTGACCCATCCTGGTGCCTGGCATGTGTGGTAGAAAACAACTAAAATACTGAAGAAGCCAACTCCACTATTGAAGACCCCAGGAGTCTAGACTCACATTAAAAATTTAGAAAAATACTTTTGCCCAAAACCAAATACCTATTTAGCCTTGAACAACCAGAAGGGAACTATAACCAGGAACAAGTGCCCAATAATTATGGTGAGGGGAAAAAGCCATACTCATAGAGCATTTTAGCCTCCCACATAATTTATATAATTTTATATATAATCTGACTTTGGCTACTTTTCACTCTATTCTATAATTTATCATGGTTATTTTACATTGGGGATTAAAAGATAGAAAGTATATGGCAAAGTCTCTCCAAACTCCTCTACCACTGAGTCCTTATGAGATACTCCAGATTACACCTGTCCCTTTTTAGGTCTTCACAGAAACAGAAGCACCTGCCACCACACAGGAAAAAAACAAAGTTCTTATTCAGATGAGACACTGGAGTATATACAAGTCATGTTCAAAAGTTTACCACAGCCAAAAATGTTGACACATGCCTGTAATTCCAGCAGCTCAGGAGGCTGAGGCAAAAGGATCTCTGCTGCCCCCAACCTGTGTGGGCACCTGAACTTAAGATCACTCGTGTGAATTTGTAGGGACACCAAATAAAAACACAGACACCCTTTACCTTTAAACAAGCTTTAGGACGGCTTCTTCACTATCGGCCTCAGGATCCCCAAAAGGGAAATCAAGAGAAAGTCACAAGAGTCTGGTGAGAGAGAACGAGTACCTTTGGAAGTGGGCTTTTATTGGGGGGATTCTTGTTCTTTAGAAAGTTCTATCCAAAAAGGCCAGAAGGGGCAGGGTTACAAGGGACAGGTGAGTGTAACTCAACCCCAGGGGTGACACCTACATCTAAAGACACACCTTTGCTAACTGAGTTGGGACAATGCCAAGTCACCACCAATGTAGTGATTGGTCAGAGCTTCTTGCTTTAGTACTGGAAGGTGTGGGTCATTCAGAGTGGCTTCCCACATATTTTCCCTTCTTAATTTGAAAAAGTAGGTGATGGGTCACTATTTCAAGTCCCCAAATTCTTGTTCTAAAGGCTCGTCATCCTTCAATTACAAGAGAGAATTAGTAGCAAAGAGAACAGTACAAGGATATACCATGCAGAACATGTAAGAATGTTTCCAGGATTAAATTCATTCAATTCTTTAAGTATTTGATTATCTAAAGAAGTAAGATCTGAAAAATCAATCTTACTTTTTTGTATATCTTGAATATGATGATGTAACACCAAAAGATTATTATTATAATTAGATTATAAAAAGATTATTGTTATTAATATAAATATAAATAAAATTATTAATATTAATATAAATAAAAGATCATTATTATAATTAGATTATAAAAAGATTATTGTTATTATTATTTTACCAAATACCTAACGTGGTTTTTAACCTCCCATTCCCATTGGGAAGCATTGTATTTGGCAGCAGTAACATACACATACTTATAGTTAACATGAGTCTTTCCTTGAATTTCAAAGCTGAAAGTCCATTACCAATATTTATGACTGTAGCCTCTGAGGCATTTAACTTAGCCTCAATCCTTTCATCAATATTTATTTGATTATGAAGAGCCTTGGAAGTATTCTAAGCTAAATTTTAAGAAAATTTGCATGTTGAATATTTTGAGATAGGGCCACTGAAGCTGTGACCCTTGAAGCCATAAAGGAAACTAAAGCAACAACTGCCACTATTACAGAGCCTAGGAGCACATTTAGGTCTCACTAGCTGGACATGTAAATTGTTGTAAGACTTGAAAACCAGCATCAGCATACCACAGCTCTAAAATATTAGCTGGCAATGAGACAAAAGAGGGCTGATGAGTGTCAGTGTTCCTTTCCCTCTATTATATCTGGTGATACAGTTTGTTAAATTACATTTATTACATGTTACAAGATATCTATCATCCTTTCTTTTAACTTTCACATTTCCAATAATTAAAATGTCAGGAGATTGAACACAGGCCCATAGGCCATAACAGGAACCCTCCTTACAGTTTTTGCCTACTAAATCTGGTAAAGGTTTGTCAGTAAAGAATTCTGAGGCAGCAATTAAGCGCCAAACATCTTTTTGAATGCCACCTTTGCTGAAGGTCAAGATGTTACAAATCCTCCAGGTGTCATGGTAATACCCTTGCACCATTGCCTTTTGTCAATTTTGGGAGAGCAGTCCAAAATATACCCACTATTTCTAGATAACTTATGCTGTACTGGAAAAGTATTTATACAATCCATCTTATGAAAGATGACAATTTCTATCACAGAATGGTTAGTAAAATGAAGTATTTGTGGACGTTCTTCTGAGATGACTGGTTTGTTATGAGAAAGCCCCATTTTAATAACTGATGTGATATAAGATTTTGAGTCTCCAGGAACAGTACAATTAGCTGGTCTAGGTCTCCCAAATGCTATCTTTTTCTCAAAGGACACTTTTAGACAGCAGCAAGTTTATCGTGGGACCAAAACAAAGGCAATTGAGCACTATAGCCAGAATAATTAAACCCAGTCACATGATTGGGAGTAATATGGGTGTCTGTAAATCCTCCCATCATATATGAGTCATTAGTAAATACTGAGATGGATTCTCCAGTCCACACTGCTGGGTGTACTAAAGGTGCATATGGAAAATATGTCCAATAGGTTTCTCCCTGATTCCCATTTACCTGACAGCTCAATAGAGCTAATATTGCAGCAAGCATCATCCTTAGAGATTTAATTTTTTCTTGTTGTTGAATCATTTGTTAAGCTTGCAGCATCAGATTCTTCAGCTCCTTCCATGACGGTAGCTTCACCATTGTGTCTCTCTGGGCCGTCTTCCTTCCTCTATTCCTTTGAGAATTCCTCCTGTTGGGGGCAGCCAGGTCTGGCATCTCTGGGTCAATCCTCAGTCGTTTGAATCTTGGTTCTAAGTCTTCCATGCCTTATGGTGCCTTCAGGTACCCAAATAGAATGGAAAGCACCTTCTGGGAAAATACAAGCATGACCTCTACCCCACATAATCACTGGATCTGGTCCTTTCCATTGGCCAGTCTGCAGATCTTTCCACCAAACTTGGCCTAACGGGCCTGTTGCTGTGGAAGACATGTGTCGCTCAGCTGCAGTGCAAACTTCTGAGTCACAATTTAGAAAATTTAAAACAAACAGAGCATCACTAAGGTTATATTGGGGAGTCCTAGTCCTATCTCCCCTTTAGTTTTTGTAATTGTAGCTTTTTCAAATTTGTAATACTTGGCAAGTAGCTATTGCTAATTTTCCTGGTCAGGTAGAGAGTCATTATCCTCATTATAAAATTATTCAATTTGCATTAGTAACTCTATTTATTTTTCCAAGGATTGCATGTGCAAAACGAATGGATGGTGCACTAACAATATTCCCTGATGGCTCAAGCTCAGGTACAAAACAAAACAAAAAAACGGATGGATTCTGAGTTCATTTGCCTTTGTGCAGATGTTAGTCCTACCCAATTACAGAGTTTTACACTCAACACGGCTTTAAAACAGATCCTCCAGCCTCAATTTCAGAGACTCCATTCTCAAGGGTGGTGTTTTAATTGTGGCAGGACTGGGCATTTGGCTCAGGACTGCGGGTCTCTGCGCAGTAGGGCAGAGACCTCTTGCAGTTTGCGCAAATTAGGCCTATGTTATCTGGGGGTGAAGCCAGAATTAGACAGGCAGTCAGTATAGATAGGTAAATCAAGTCAGTTTAGATCTAGGAGGCCAATTTTGAGTGAGTCTAGGAAGTTAGAGACAGTCCTCCTGAGGGATCTTATCAAGAACCTGCCCCAGCTCCAACCTGTGCCATGGTAACCTGTCCCAGGTATTTCCCCTCCCTACAGGGAGCTATAAGGCTGTTAATGTGTCCTTGGATACTCCACCCTGCCCTTCCCCCTTCATCCCACCTGGTTCCCACCTTTTGTCCCTCCCACTGAGTATTCCTGGGCCTAGTCACCTAGGCAGGAAAGAGAAAGATGAGGGGGAAAGGCAGGAGTACAAAGGAAACCTAGGACATATAAAAAGGGCAGAATACCTCATTTCTTGGGATACCAGAATACCAGCTAGGGCCCCCTTCTCCTTCACAGGAGAAGTCTATGTTATCCCTTATTAAATAAACCCTGATTTATATGCTTTCCTCAGCATGCTTCTATAAAGTTTGAACTTCAACATGTGGGGAAGCAGAACTTGTCACCCATAATCAGATAACCAGCATTATCAGGGGTATTGGACCATGAATCACAGTAGGAACTCACTGTAGTCCCATTTCAGGTATTAAAGTTCTTGCCAGGGCTGGCCATAAGTGCACAGTATGGGTGGAGCTGGCTGGTAATAGTGAAAAGCTGCCATGGCCTGCAACACTTCTTATGTCACATATTGGAGTGCCCCTACTCTTTAGCAGGCCTGGGGGAGGCCCTGCCTTAGGTTTTTTGAACCCTAATAATGTGGAAGTGAGGTCAGAAATGGAGGTGGGCTGTTGACACCATATATGTACCAATCTTCTCACGCCATGTGGTCATCTTGCCAGTAGCACATCTCACATTTATAAAGGATATATAAACTTCCCATTCCAAAGCCTGCTGTCATGACTTGCTGATGAGCACATATGGTGGCTTTTGGTCTCTTGGTGCCTATGATAGGGATAGATACCAGTGGGGAAAAGAGGAAGACATTTGGAGTGACTGGACTTTTCCATAAAATTTATAAACTTGCAATCCAGTTTTCCCACTTCTGGGTATGTGTTGGAAGCAAACGATGAGCTCATAAACATAGTTTTATAGGAAAAACAAGGTCTAGGGCTCTAGGGTCCAATTACACAGTAAGGTGAGTACACATAGGAATGTGTGGTACATTCACAGATGAGAAGGAAAAACTCTCAATATTTTCTCCATAATGATATTTGAGGTGAAAGATATTTGAGGTGAAAGATAAGTGATTTACTAATTGGATCATGTAAAAACGTATATCAACACTTCCCTCTGAACACAATATGACAATTGTAACCTGTAAATTGAAAATTATTCCAAAAATTCTGTAACTTTAGCCGGGGGTATAGCTCAGTGGCAGAGCACTTGCCTAGCACATGTGAGGCACTGGGTTTGATCCTCAGTACTATGTAAAAAAAAAATGAATAAATAAAATAAAGGCATTGTGTCCATCTAAAACTAGAAATATTCTTAAAAATTGCAGTAACCCCCCAGGCACTCCCAAATTACAACTTAACTTGCCTTACAAAACTAAAATGACATCAAAACTAAAGCAGTTCTCTGTGTGAGACTACCTTTAGTAGAGAAAAGAAGAAAAGGTAGAGCCATAAGCCTCGGAATGCAGAATGGCTGATGACTGTGTAGCTGAACCTGAAATCCAAGGAACCCAAAGACATACACTGCTTCCTTGTCTCCTATGCATAAAATTGATCTGTATCCTGCAATGTTTACATATCCAATCAATTTAGATCAAAGTGATAATGTGAGTGTTCCATTGACCCAAAGGGTTAACACAAAGAAAAAATGTAAGGTAATATGTATTATTTTGCATTTAGCTTTTTTGTTGTTTGTTTTTTTGGTACTGGGGATTGAGTCAAGGGTTGCTTAATCACTGAGCTACACCCCTTGCCCATTTTTGTATTTTAGATAGAGATAGGATGTCACTGAGTTGCTTAGGACATTGCTAAATTGCTGGCACTGGCTTTGAACTTGAGATCCTCCTACCTCAGGTTCCTGAGCTGCTGGAATTACAGGCATGTGCCACCATTCCCAGGTGTGATTAGCTTTTAAACATGACTTATCTATACTCCAGTGTCTCATCTAAATAAGAACTTTGATTTTTCCTGTGTGGTGGCAAGTGCTTCTGTTCCTGTTAAAACCTAAAAAGGGACAGGTGTAATCTGGAGTATCTCATAAGGACTCAGTGGTAGAGGAGTTTGGAGAGACTTTGCCATATACTCTCTATCTTTTAATCCTCAATGTAAAATAACCATGATAAATTATAGAGTAGAGTGAAAAGTAGCCAAAGTCAGATTATATATAAAATTATATAAATTATGTGGGAGGTTAAAATGCTCTATGAGTATGGCCTTTTTCCCCCACACTCATTATTGGGCACTTGTTTCTGGTTATAGTTCCATTCTGGTTGTTTCAAGGCTAAATAGATACTTGTTACTGGGCAAAAGTATTTTCCTAAATTTTTTAATGTGAGTCTAGACTCCTTGGGGGTTATTCCTGAGGTCTTCATGAGGAAATCTTTGGCTTCTTCAGTATTTTAGTTGTTTTCTACCACACATGCCAGGAGCCAGGATGGGTCAGTGTCCAGGTGATCACATGACTTCCTGGGCAACCATTGGGATCTCTCCCTCCAATGGCCCTTCTTTCCACAAAATTTGCACTGGTGGCCCCTGGTTTCTGGGGTATTAAAAGACCCTGTGTTGGGAAATTGTGTTGCTCTCCAAAATTACAGGGCCCTTAGGAGTTCTCTCATTGTATAAGGTACAAAAAATTGGGAGGTACCAGGAATTGAATCCAGGGGTGCTTAAACAATGGGCCACAATCCCCAGTGCTTTTTATTTTTTATTTTGAGACAGGGTCTCATTAAATTTCTTGGGGCCTTGCTAAGTTGCTGAGGCTGGCTTTGAACTTGGGATCTTCTTGCCTCAGCCTCCTCAGTTGCTGGAAAAAAAGGTGTCCACTACTGGGACCAGAATGTGTAGGGTAAATTTGAGAGTAGTAATTCAAGATAGAGAAATCTGGGGCTTATTTTCATGTTCTTATATCTTACCTATAACTGTCTTAAGATCACCATAATTACAAACAGAAAAAAATAAATAAAGATCTGATTTATGCGAATACTATTCTCCAAATGAGCTGATGTTTCTAAAAAAAATTAATGGAGATATTTTAGTATGTTTTTACTATCTGTTGCATGGAACCTTTAGTAAACAGGAACACAGTAATATCTCTGACTTATTACCATGATTCAACACCTAACATGTTAAACATTAAAAATTTTTACTTTTATTTAGTGGGAAAATTTATACACAATGTGAATAAACTATTTTATAATCCACTGTAAAGTCTTGAAATTGTAGATTAACAACTCTGAGGAACAAGCCTTCTTCTGCTAAAAAAAACTAATACCAGGTGTTTAAAAAAGAACTTGCCACATTCTTCACAATTGTAGGGTTTCTCTACACTATGAATTCTGGGGTGCATAATAGAGAGTGATCCTTGATTAAAAGTTTTGCCACACTCTTTAAATTTGTAGTGTTGACCACTGCTATGGTACCTGTGGTCTTTAGAAAGTGGTGTGGAACTTCCTGCTTGAACATATTCCTTAAATATGTGGGGCTCCCTTTCAGGATGAGTTCCACTGTATTGAGGAATGCTTGCAGTTGGATAAGAAGCTCTCTCCCATTCCTCATATTTGCAAGGCATCTCTTGGCTCTGAGTACTTCGATGGTGCTTTGAGCAATGAGGAGGGACTTTCTTACATCTGTCATCTTTGTGAATGTTCTGGGCACAATTACCACACTGATGTTCGCTTTGATTGCAACAAAAGCTAAATTTGTTATGTGTTTTGCTAGATTCATGCTTTTTTTTCTCCAATGTAAGGGCACTGGTAATTGCTTAGCATAGAGACCTGACTGAAGGTGTTGCTTGTTTCATCACATGTATTGCACACTTTCCAGAAATCTATATCTGAATTTTGATTAAGCAGTAGGGAGTACATAGGGGCCTTCCCACAATCATTAAAAGTGTATCTTTGAGCACAAGAATAAATCTTTTGTTCATTGCAGAATGATGGACAGAGTGTAGAGAAATTTTCAAAATCAACACTTTCAGAAACTTGTCCTTCAGTTATAAATTGAATACTTTTCTGAGCTATTAAATCTTCTTGAGGACTGTCGATATTATTAAGGACATTTTTATTAAAAACTGTTGCTATTAATGTGTCTTCTTTATAATATGATTTCTGATCTTCATTGTTACCTACACTATTCTGTATTTTATTTTGTTGTAAATAGTCAAGGTAACAATTTTTATGTCTTCTTTTTATCACTTTTATAAATAAATGTTCTCTGTTCGGTTCTGGTAAAATATCCTGGGTATGATGAGAGGTCATGGCTGGAAAAAATTGAGTATAACAATTATTTTACATATTATACTTATAATACACTTTACAAATCTAACATACAATTATAGCAGTCAGAACTTCAATAGTGTGGCATCAAAGACCATCATTTCTCCATAAATATATGAACTAAATAACAATGGACAGACAAATGTACTTTGTAAGAATTACCCAAATCATCTGAGAATTCAGTGTGCAAGAGAAGTACATCATTAAGAAGAGTAATATAGCAGAGAAAAGGAAAATGTGTTACTTTTATTCACTACAGGCCTTTTTCCTCAAGAATTCTACAATTAGGAAAAATCTACCAACTTCTTTCTTTTCTCTCAAAAGGAAAAGGGAAATGTAAACATGAACATTTTTGGCTTTCGTGGCGACTGCCTGAAAAGCACTTTCTGTCTACCGTGAGAAACCTGGATATAACAAATGTTGGATGACAATAACACAGGTATTCAATAGGGGCAAAGAGTATATGGTCTCTAAGGAGAAATATGAAAAAAATATTTTTATTGGTAAGCACACATTACACACAAACACACACACACACACAGGCACAGCCTATGTCAGTATTACCTAGATAAACTCAACACATGGAGTTCAAGACAAATAACTTGGTTTTTAATTTTATAACTTTGGTTATTTACTGATTCAAATCATTAACAAATTAAATTTGTTAAATTCATGTATTTACCAAGTATTTAATGGTATTTTAAAATAGAATATATGGTGAAATGACTAATTCTAGCTAAGGAACACTTTATCTAATCATCATTTTAGTGTTTAGAAATCATTGTATTCATTCGATTAGCATTTGTCAAAAATACAGTACATTTGCCAGTGTGGTGGTACAAGCCTTGATTCTGCACAGCTCAGGAGTCTGAGGCAGGAGGATCCCAAGTTCAAATTCAGCCTCAGCAAACTAGTGTGACTGTAAATAACTTAGCAAGACCCTGTATCAAAATAAAAAATAGTAAAAGGGCTTGGGATGTGGCTTAGTATTTAAGTGTCACACCATGGGCTCAAAACTTCTTATATCCTTTAAAATAATATATTGGGCTGGATGTCGCTCAAGCCGTAATGCGCTCGCCTGGCATGCGCGGGGCGCTGGGTTCAATCCTCAGCACCACATAAAATAAAATAAAGATGTTGTGTCCACCGAAAACTGAAAAATAAATATTAAAAAATATTCTCTCTCTCTCTCTCTCTCTCTCTCTCTCTCTCTCTCTCTCTCTCTCTCCCCCCCCCCCACCTCTCCTCGTCTCTCTCTTTAAAAAAATAATAAAATAAAATAAATATATAGCGGTCTTTCATCAACACTCCGAACATGCAGGAGTTGGTAACCATTTCACTCTCTGCACTTGTGAGTTCCACATGTGAGTCAGATGAGGTTGCAAATTATTTTCTGTGGCCGCCTTATTTCATGCAATGCAAAGTCCTGCATATTCGTCCCTTGTCACTTTAATTGAAAAGATATCTCTTTTCTATTGGTAATTGATTGTGTATAAATACCATCTTTTTTACTCATCCAACTCCTGATGAGCACATAGGTGGAGTCTATGTCTTGACTACTGTGAACAACATTTGAACTGAAGCAGTAGTGGAGCTCTCTCTTCAACATGCTGATTTAATCTCCTCAGGATACCTATTTAGAACTTGTATTTCTGGATAACAGGGTCATTCCACTTTTAATTTTTTTATGTGTGGTGCTTAGGATTAAGCCCAAAGGTGAATAGCATCAAAGGGGTGATAAAACAAACTTCCCAACTGAGAATACTATAACCAGAGATACTATACTTCAACATGAATAAAAATAAAGATTTTAAATATGTATAAGTGCACCCAAACAGTATAACTACTTGACCTCTTTTTCCAAAAATACTCAAGTGAATTATTCATATTGAAAAATGAAATAAATGTGCACAGCAACACAAGTCATATAAAATTTTAAAACTTTCATTGTAAGGAAAATTCATGTACCAATATAGAATTCAATTTTACTGGACCAATGGGTCATAGAACACTTTTTCTATAGAATTTAAAGTATAAAAACATAAAAATCATCATAATCCTCTAAATATGTATGGAATATAAAAATAAATGTGTCATCAATAACATAATTTTCAAAGGATACATAAATATAATAAATTTTGTTATGAATTGAAGTCAACTTGTTGCCAGTTAAAAACCTAGTGTAAGCTTAAAATGATTTTTATAAAATATCAAAGTAAAAGACAAAATACTCATAGAATAAAGGGAAGTGAAAGAGGAATCAATTAATATCATGATAACAATCTGTGAACCACAAGATAACCCAATTAAAAAAGAAGGAAAAGAGAATTAAAGGAAGCAGAGGAAACAAATAAAAAATTACAACTATATGCAGATTATCAGAGACTAAATCTAAAGATGCAATTTGAAGGCAAAGTGTATAAGAATATTACACACAAAAGTGATCAGAGGCTGGTGTGAAAATGATTATTGTATGTGCAACATACTTTAAAATAAAAACTTATGAGATAGAAAGTATTTTATCTGTAATTTTATTGGCAAAAGAAAAAATTAAAAATTAAATAAAGATAGAAGCAAATATAATTGTACTGACAATGGAAACAAAAATCAGACATAATTTAATTTCATCTTACACTGCCCTAATTTGTGAAATATTGGAAATGACCATCGAATTATAAAGTGTAGGTAAAAAAATAGAAACATTAGATGATGGGAGGAAACCTACAGTACAACTCAAAATCTACTGTATACTATGAAATACAGAAAAGGAAAAAATAAAAAGAAAATTTAACTAACAAAATTCAGAATAACCATTGATTGATTATTGTGCAAACCCTTTTATATAACTGTAGTTATCACCTATGACCATATAAGCAAAATGAGCAGTCATTCACTAATGACAGAAAAGTTCCACAGAATATTCATTATAAGTATTCATAATGAGCTCTGATAAGGAAATTTCAATTAATAAAAACATAAGGATAAAAGAGAAACTACTTTCTGACACTACTATATTATAATAAATTCATCTATAGGTCTCCAGAAATGTGCACAGATTTCTGAGAGACATGTCAAATGATGAAAATGCCATCAGATCATGCTGACCTCACAAGCAAAGGGGAGTGCTTGGGATGTTGATTTGACTCAACACAGACATCCATGGAGGAGAAGGAGGACTAAAGAAGAGGAAACCATGCTCAATATAGGACAGTAGATGTCCTTCTAGGACATCTAGGAAATAAACCTAAGCTCCTGCAAGACCATTTCTGTGGCATAATAACTTCTCCACCAACATTTGAATTTGGCTTCCTTCTTGCCTTTGGACCTCTCAATTGTGTCCTCTGTTTCATGAATTTCTGCCCACCTGGGTACATAGCTCAGGGCTCTCTTCTTTGCACCAGGGGAGGGTGTCCAAATACAGCTTAGAGGCAATATGTTCATCGGAAAATGAATTGACTATTTGTTGGGATTATCACTGAGAATATTGAAGCTTCTATTCTATCTATAAAGGGAAGAATCTGGATTTTGACATGTGGGTCACATCATTCTATATCACTGCATTACTATAAGTACCACGAATTTTAAGTGAAAAGTATACATCATTTCAGGAAAAAGAAAGATTAAGGACTGAAATAAATGGCATTAACATTTTCTTCTCTGTAACAAAAATTGCCCAATCCTTTTTCTTGAAAGCAAGAATCTGAAACTCATTCTTGAAGAGCAGAAGTACCCAAAAGATATTCTGCAAGGTAAGAAAATTATACAATTAGGAGTTCTGATTTATTTGGAATTCTGAAGGGAACTCTGCTCACCCAGGAAGACCAGGTTTCTGTAGGTCTCTAGCATCACTTCTTTGTATAAGTTCCTCTGAGCAGGCTCCAGGCATTCCCATTCCTCTTCAGAGAAATCAATGGTCACATCGGTGAATGCCAACAGTTCCTGAAATAGGAATAGATAAATAAAGAGCACATTGACCATTTGATCATTCACAGAGCTTGAAAGTTGGCTGAAGATGAAATGAGAGTTAGTAGACCTGGCTCTTAACTGGTGAGTGTTGTTTATTATTCAAGAAAATACTTCATAATAGTGATTTTCTCTATTATAAAACTCTGAGAAAAGAGTGTCACAAATCCACAAAAAAAGTTTTTATACTCTAATTTTACAAAATAAAATGAAAAATTAAGGCACCAACAGAGCATATTCATTTTAATTGTGAATTTATATATCATATGATAAATTGTCTATTTCTCACAGAAGAAAATTATGGTGAGAAGAAGGATGATTTTAAGTGCACAACCATTATATAAAATGAGGTTAATGTCTGTGAACTGCAGGTAGAATAAAATGAAAGCCTACAGGACTGTGGTCTATTTCAGGAGCTCCAGTAATAGAGCCGATGTCTGTATGAAAAAAAAGGCAGCAGAGATTGCATTCCCCAAAGCAAGCCACAAAAATAAAAATTACTAAGAAAAAGAGTTTCTGTATCAAATATGATGGTTTATGTAGATAATTTAGAAAATCCTACCAAAACACTTCAAGACAAAGACAAAGAAATATAACATTATAGGGAAAATGTGGCAGACAGCATTTAAACCAAGCAAACAAGGTTAAAAGAGTTGAAGAACAAATAGAACAAATTGGTACAAAGTGTCAGTGAATATAAAAGGACACATCATCACTGCTGTGATGTCTGTGGCCAAATCAAAACTAAATGACATAATAAGTATTTCAGCAGACTTTCCATGGCATTGTAGAGATTGAGTCTCTTCTAATCATTCTGTTCTTTTAGGACTTACTTTGTTCTTAGGGGCAATGAATGTGCATTTTATTAAGTTTTCTGTATTTATAGATAGTGGAGCATCCAGATGGAATGAAAACAAAGCAGGGTTCACTTCTTCTAATGACCCAGAAACATCCCCAATGGGAATCTAGGATACCAAGACAATCCGATGTCCATTTATCAAAAAGAAAACCTTTTGAATTCCGCAGGTCACATATGCCTGGCCTGGCTTTGATGAAAGTAAAAGAACAGAGGGCTCCTGATATAGGGGGGATATGTGTACCATATGTTTTAAACAGAGTTCAAGTTGACTGTTTTGATAAGAAAGTGAAGCAAAGTGGATTTAAAACATATTAAACACAATACTGGAACAGTGCAGAAGTAACAGTCTGCATGTTCCATAGTAGTTTGGGAGGAAAATTCAATGCTGCCCCTGACCTGGGAAACTCCTGGAAAACAACTACATCTTCCTCCTACTTCTCTAGGCTTCCTTCTTAGGAATGATAACCTACCATTCAAATCCATATCTGGAAAATATGGGACTTATTAAAAAAATGGGTCCCAAGGATCTTCCTTTGTAAGCTCAAGATTACCTTAACTACTAATCACTGAGCTCAGACCTCTCTGCTTTCCAAATTTATTTATTTAGTTTTAGATGAGAAAGAACACTACCTAAAGGTAAAAGTATTCATACTCAGAGGGATTTTGTTTTCTGGTTAGGATTGAATTCAGGGACTGTTTACAGATTTACCACTAGCAACATCTTTAGTTCTTTTTACTTTTTGAAACCTGGTGTCCCTAAGCTTCCAAGACTGATCTAAAATGTGCAATCCTCCTCCATTAGTGTCCTGAGTAACTGGCATCTCAGCCATGCATCACCCACTATGCTTGGCCAAATTCCAGTCCATGGGAGGCAACAAAAGTGTAAAGAACTTACATTTGTCCCTGAAATGGAAAAGCATCCATCTTTTTCAGAAAGTAAATGTAATATTTGGTTACTATCTCCATGATAACCATTTACTAAACAGAAATCATGTGAATAATTCTAGGATTTGCCAAATCTTATCTCACATGATTCAATATTAATCTCTAATATTCAGATGATAAGATCTATGACAAGTTGATTATCACATGTCTTCATGGATGAGGAGGTGATAGCTTGGTCTATATAAAATTCACCTAGGCAGCTACCAATCAATTTTTAAAACCTACATTCATTTCTCTGCCACCATAATGGTAGATTTTTCCTATTCATTATTTCTTGTAAAATTTCCAAAGCTAAGCCCTGAAATTCCACTTGAAATCACTTTCCAAAACACAGAGCACATGGGAATCCCATGAAGAACCCTCTGTAGAAGAATAAGTGCAAATAAAACATTTAAATAAAGTAACATATGTCTGATTTTTTCCTAAAATTCAACTTTATCCTGCAGTATTGGATATATATGTTTAATTTGAAGACTGATAGTAAAATACATCTTACAATTAGGGAAAAGTTGAAGCTGAAGTAAGTAAAGACATCTTTTGAAGGTGGCAAGCCTGGGAAGAACCGTACTGACTGTAATATGGACAGGTCAGACCCAAGGTAAAAGTCAAGGCATCCTGACACTTTGGACATTCTTCATCCCCATTCTTACTCACTGAAGTACATTGTGGTTTCCTGTACACCCAGAGGGTGTGCGTTTTTTAGAATACTCTCCTGGAAATCAAAACTCAGAGAAATGTAGAGAGTAGAACCAAAATTCTTTATTACCCCCACAACATAATTTATAGGCCATCAAAATATCTATATAGTGGAGGTTAAAGGAAAAATATTCATATTACAAGGCGTTACAATGTAGATAAAATGATAAAAGAGGTTCCTCTAGGCCCCAGATAAATCAGTGTTCCCCCAAGTCTCCACCTCAATCTGTTTTCTAGAAATAGATGATCAGGAGGCTGATGGTCAACAGACAATCTAAGAGAAATACCCCCATGGGTACCAAGTGTCATCCCAGACAGTTCTGAAATCCAGCACCAGGGAAAGAATAGGACACTGGATAAGGACATGCCACCTAGTAAAGTTTCTGTTGTACTGAGCTTTCCACTTGTGACATAAATATCTAAAAGTCACAACTTAGGAGTGGAAACATTTATTTCAGTCACAGTTTCAGAGCACTCAGGCCATGGTAGTCTCACTCCAAGACAGAAACATCATGGAAGAAGAACATGGAGAAAAGCTGTTCAGCTCATGGCAGCCAGGCAGCAGAGAAGAAGGAAGGTGCTGGGAGAAGATGATTCTGTTCAGAGTTACCCCAATGATCTATGTCCTCCAACTAGTTCTCTTCCCAATAGTCCAGTCAGTTGTTAGTGGACTGGCCCAAAGAAGAAGTCAGAGCCCTTATGGTCTACAAGCCCATCTCTCCACCTTGCTGCAACTGGGGACCATGTTTCAACACATGAAATTTTGGAGACATTCCACTTATAAACCAGAATACTTGTCAAAGATATGGTGATAAGATGAGTGTGCCTAGGGAAGAAAAAAGAAGGCACAAAGATTTTCAAAAGCAGATCTGGTGATTATTCTTTGCTCTCAAACCATGTGAAACATTTACCTCCTAAAAACATACATTTTCAAAAACCATCATCCATTACTTAGGGGTAAATGACAATTAAGATACAGCATTAGCTTCAAATATTGCATGGGTAAAAATTGTTAATAATCCTGTGATCTGCAAATGAAAAAAAATTGATATTTTGGAATCTGTTGAGGAAACTCAAAAATAAAGGATTTTTTGTCAGCCCTGTGGGCAGCTATCTAAGCTTTGAGATCCTACCTCTCATATTGTGGGAGAATCAGAGAAAATAAATAACCCTGGGGAGAAAGGAAAAGCTGATTTCTGGTGCCAACAAAGCACCTCCTACACAAAGACCACATCCACCAAGTTGGCTTCTCCCAATGTGATGCTCTGTATACTCTGACAAACTGTGAAGACACAGAGATGTCAAAAGATGGCTCTTTGTAATGACAGATGCCCACAGTTTTCAGCTGCTGGCTGTTCTCCCACCCTATGGTCCAGAGGGGTCAAAGGGCTATAATTCCACAGTAATAAACTTAGATCAGCTGAATCTGGCTCTACTTTTAGGCAGGATATTTTCCCTCCACAGATGATTCTCTCTTTTACAAAAAAACCCTGCAGATTCTACATTTTCTGGCATTTTAGATATTCTAGCACTATTTTTAGATTTATTGTATAATTGGGCCTCACAAACAGAGGCCATTCCAGAGCTCTAGAGGCATTACACAATTTGATGAAACTATGGAAAGACACCCCTTCCTCTCTTACTGCAGGCCTGATTGGAGAGTTTCCTCCCAGAATCCATGAATGGGGAGAGGCCCAACACAGGCACAGAGTGCCAGGAGGTGCAATCCAAACCCTGGCTGAATGATGTCAGAGTGACACACTCTTGGCCGCAGCTTTTCTCAGCAAGTTGCTTGCTCAGAAAGAACTTTTGCATCTTGGCACAGCTTCACTCTAGGCTTCAGGAGATACCAGAACTGTCCCCTCCTTCTTTACTGGGCTACTCCTGTATCTTTCTTCTACACAGGAAGTCACAAGTGTGCATGTGTAGTATGACAACTCAGTTGATGCAGCAAGCCAGCTCTGGCCTCAGCACAGGAGAAGAGCAAAAGCCAAGCCTGGCTACACCAGCAAGGAGGGAGCTAGGTGAGGCTAGTGTCTGCATGACCAAGGCTTCTGACACTTTCTCTCTCAGCCTATTTCATCACAGCAAAAATAAATAAATGAATAAACAAACAAATAAATAAATAGTAAGTAACCCCCCAAATACAATTATTAAACACATATAAAATTGTTGTCATACAGCAGTAATATTTTTAAAAAATGAGTTCAAAGCAAGAAAACACATATTTTAGCTAGCTCATGTAAGGAGTGTGCATGACCCACATTTCAAGAAGCCAACCTGTTTAGAGGAATAAACCTGTATGCAGAGGATAAACCTGTTTGCAGAATTCAGAAGCTCTGGAGACAGATGGATGGATGACATGTATCTCCAGAATGATTCAGTCTCTGGAGGAGAGGTTTGGAAATCCAAGGATTTAACTCTGGGAGCTCAACACCTTCTCCTGTCCTCCAAAAAATTTATATACGAAAATCAAGCAAGTTCAAAGAACAGATTGATAAATTCAACTCAATTAAAATGTAGAGAAGTTCATGAAAATGTAGTATGAAGTGAAAGGAACCCTGCTCCCTGAGAAATTATCTGTATGAAAGAAATATAAATAAAAATGCATTGTCAGTAAAATATGTAAAACAGGAAGAATTAATAATTAAATGTAATAAAATGATGGAAATTGTGTTTAAATTAAAAACTACATGTGAAAAATGCTGAATGTCAGATTATGAATAAAGGTAATGTAAAATGACATCAAAATAAGTAAGGGTAAGTGTTCATGAGGAACAAACACACATGAATGAATACCCAGATGATTGGCACATTTCACTGATAGTTACTAGTAAATCTGAATTTATGCATAATATACAACCCATTGTATTTCCCAATGAGTAAAATATTCATGAAACATTAATATTTGGGGAAAAATTAAGAAAAAGACATTGTCAACATCATCACAACACAAACTTGAAACAATTCCAGATCCACAGGCAGTGCAAGGAGTAAATTAATTAAGTAGAACAGAGCTCTAGACAGCAGCACAGCAGCATGTGTTTAAGAGAGCCAACAAAGAAGTGGTTAAAAAAGAAAAGAAAAGAAAGTCTTAACATAATCCCAATGGAATAGCAATGAGAAAATTAAGTTATACAAAGCTCAAAACTACTACAATCAAGCAAAAAAAAAAAAAAAGAAGAAAAGAAATGATTCTAAGAAATACATGGTAAAATTATGAGCAGTGACTAAGTAGTCACCGGACTGTCATTATCTCTGTGCAGAAGGAAGAGGAGGTCCGTGAGACACACCAGAAATGCCAAAACCCTTATGTTTATCTAATGAGGACTCCAGGTGTGTTTGGATTCTCATTTTTGAAACACAGCATTGCTTTATGGAAAGAATCTTGGTTTCTTCAGAGCATTTCACCTAATTCACTCCTATTTTTAAACCATAATTAAAACTCTTAAACTCATTATCAAAAAATAAAAATTTCAAGTACATGGATAAACTAGAATTGTATGACTAAGATTTTATGAAAGAGACAACAGGGAAACAAATCAGGTCAGTAGCCTGTTGTACTCACTGTTCAAAAGGGAACTCAAACATTAGAATAAATGCATCCCCACAGTTAGGGAGCACTCACTGTAAAGTTGCAGCCCTACAGGGGTCATTCCTAAGGAGTGAGTGAGGACATCCTGAGCAGCTAAGGAGAAGTTTTTTTTTTTTTTAATTTTTTATTGTTGGCTGTTCAAAACATTACATAATTCTTGATATATCATATTTCACACTTTGATTCAAAGGAAAAGTTTCTCTGAGGTCAATGCACCCTTTTCAGAGTGTGGAAATGCTCCTTCTTCTAGGGTTATGATTCTCACCAGTGAACAACACATAGCTAGAGTTAGTTTAAAGTCCTGACATTTAATGTCTGTTTTCTGAAACCACTTCTATCAAAAAAGAGTGTGAATTTCCACAACATCATCAATGTCCTAACAACTGATTATCCAATAATTCAATTTTGACCCTTGGTAGAGATCCCACAAGTTTAGGGATCAACCCTGCAGTAGTTTGCCTAACTGGGATTCCAGTTACCAACCTTATGATATCATCTATCCTCTTATCTACTTCCCATAAGTTGGGGGACCCTACAACTACCTAACATGTTGAATAATTTGATATAACTATTGACTCAGAATAAAGGAAAACATTTAACTTTGTGTACCATCTTTTCATAACTCGAGAAATTAACACAGAAAAGATGCACGGAGCATGAAATGTGGCAGTATATGCAGCAGGTTTGAAATCCTAGGGAACCGTCAACTGAATACATTGATCCATCCATCCTTGGTGTTCTTCCAGCATCATATTAGAGACTTCCCCTTCCTAAGTTGGGCATGGTGGTGCACAGTTGTAATCGAAGTAAGTTGGGAGGCTGAGACAGAAGGATCAAGAATTCAAATCCAGGCTCAGCAACTTAGAGAGGCCCTAAACAGCTTGGTGGAACCCTGTCTCTAAGTAAAATATAAAAAAGGTCCAAGGACATGACTCAGTGGTTAAGTGCCCTGGATTCAATCCCTGGTACCCAAATTAAAAAAAATAAGTAAAAAGAGTCTCCCTACTGATTATAACTTTGATGATCCTCTCTATGTTAACTATAACCATCCAAACACTCACAAAAAATAATTAAACAGTTTGTTTTAGTGGGCAGAATAAAATATTTGTTAACTTAAAACTGGCTTATGGGCTGGAGTTGTGGCTGGGGTTGTACCTTGCATGTGCGGGACTCTGGGTTCAATCCTCAGCACCACAAAAAAATAAATAAGTGAAATAAAGGTGTTGTGTCCAACTACAACTAAAAAATAAATATTAAAAAAAAAAAACTGGCTTAAATTTCCATCCTGCCTCTAGCCCCATTGATACCGACTCACCTCATCCTCAGCTAAGACACACTCTTTTCCTGTCCCCTCCTAAGTACCTGCTGGCTTCATGGAAAAGCATTCTTTGATCTTATTTCTGAATTTATGTTGTTGTTGTTGTTGTTGTTACTGGGAATTGAACCCAGGGGCAATTTACTACTGAGCTTTGTCCTCAACCCTTTGTATTGTTTTGACCTTTCATGGTTTCATGAAGTCCTCCAGGCTGACCTTGAACTTTTGAGTTTCTGGCCTGCATGTCTGTGTCCCTGAGATTCCTGGCATCCACTTTGATGCCCAGATTGATCTAAACTTTCTGTTCTTCATCAACCCCACCCATTCCTACCTGCCAGGTGTCCTCTAGAAATGTGTCAGGGTCCACTTCATGCTTTTTACATAACCCTTGCTCCTCTTCCACTGAGACTTATTTTAAAACTGACTTGACTTTTTCTTCTACTTTTTCCTCTGTTTCCTAACCATGGGGAAAACTAGATTAACCTACTTCCTGTCTTAAGTCAGAACTTAAGCCAGGTTATATGTCCTTCAGCTCATGCACCACAGGAACCAAGAAATCTGGACTTTAGAGCTGATGCAAGAAGTTCTAAGTAATAGCTCTCTCAAGGCTACAAGGGAATTATGAATCTGACAGGGCACAACTGGTGGGTAATATATATTTTTTATTTTTAATTGATTTTATTTTTTAAATACATGACAGCACAGTGAATTACAATTCTTAATACACATATAGAGAACAAATTTTCATATCTCTGTTCTGGTGGGTAATATTTGAGTCACTGCTTAAAATAACCTCTGTTCGGGCTGGGGATGTGGCTCAAGTGTTAGCGCGCTCGCCTGGCATGCGTGCGGCCCGGGTTCGATCCTCAGCACCACATACAAAACAAAGATGTTGTATCCGCCGATAACTAAAAAATAAATATTAAAATTCTCTCTCTCTCTCTCCTCTCTCTCTTTAAAAAAAAATAATAAACTCTGTTCACTGGCAATTAGAATATCACATCCTTTGGGACAGGAGTCCCCCTATTATTATTATTTTTTTTTGTAGCATAGCAATGACACTTTTATTTTTTCCTCAAATCCTTTTTCTCCGTATTGGAAAAGGACTAGGTAGGGACAAGGACTAAGATTTTGCTATCATATTTGGTCACCATGAAGAAAACTGAGTGCCCCTCCAGCCTTCTCAGGCAAGCCTGGCACTTAGAGCAACCCCACTTCTACACCAAGAATGCAAGGTGCTGATTAGTCCATTGACAGCTGAGTCTGGAGAATTAGGAGACAAATGCATTTGCCTCAGGTTGTCTTGGATGAGGGGTAACTGTAAGTAAAGGAAAGGTCTGATGGGTCTTTCCAGGAGCTGCCAAGGATCCTTGTCTTCTCTTCATGAATGGTGTGTGTTACTCCGCCATGGGCCTACTCTGGGAAAAGAAAACTTAATGCAGTGAAGTCATGCCAATGTGGACAACTGGTAATCTCCTCAGGAGGCACACTACGACCCTGGATTCTACACATCAGGTTCTCTACAGGGAAATATCTGATCCCTCTGTGGACATCTATGGCATAATTGGTGTCAAAGTTGTGGTAAAATAGCATTAGGGGACCTAGGACATATTTCCCCAGCTGGTCTGTTTTCACGGGTCCCTTCTGTAGACCAGAGAGTGGGCTTTTTATGGCATTTTCTATTTCATTGCCTGAATTGATCTGTTTAACTTATGTGTATGAACCTGATTCAGTTTGGGTAGATCATATGACTCTAGATATTTGTCAGTGTCTTATATATTTTCTATTTTATTGAAGTATAAATTTTCAAAATAATATCTAATGTATGTCAGTAGTATCCATCATGATATTTCCTTTTTCATCATGGATTTTAGTAATTTGAGTTTTCTCTGTCCTTCTCTTCATTAACATGGTGAACAATTTATCAGTTTTATTTATTTTCTCTAAAAAACAACTTTTTATTCTGTCACTTTTTTTCAGTTGCTTCTTCTTTTTTAATTTCATTGATTTCAGCCCTAATTTTAATTATTTCCTGTCTTCTACTACTTTTAGTGTTGATTTGTTCTTCTTTTTCTAACACTTTGAGTTGTAATGTTAGGTCATTTATTTGTTGATTTATCTTTTTTTAAGGAATGAACTCCAAGCAATGAATTTTCCTCTTTTTGTAGTGTCCCAAAGATTTTGATATGTTGTATCAATGTTCTAATTTACCTCTAAGAATTTTTTAATCTCCTCTCTGATGTCTTCTTCTATTCATTGTTCATTCAGTAATATATTATTTAGTCTCCAGGTGTTGGAGAAGCTTCTATTTTTTAAATTTTACCATTGATTTCTAGTTTTATTTCATTATGGTTCTATAGAATGCAGTGTAATACCTCTTTTTTATTTTTTGTATTTTGTATTTGCTAAGAGTTGCAAAATACAGTCTATTTTAGAGAAAGATCCATGAGCTGCTGAGAAAAAAGTGTATTTACTAATTGATAAATGAAATATTCTATATATGTCTGTTAAGTCTAAATTACTGATTGTGTTTTTTAGTTCTATAGTTTCTTTGTTTAGTTTTTGTTTGGAAGATCAGTCAAGTGTTGAAAAAGTTGTGTTAAATCACTCCATATTATTGTGTTGTGGTCTATTTGACTCTTGAAATTGAGAAGTTTGTTTGATGAATGTAGATGTTCCATTGTTTGGGGCATATATATTTATAATTATTATGTCTTGGTGATGTATGGTTCCCTTAAGCAGTATGAAGTGTTCTTCTTTATCCCTTCTGACTAACTTTGGTTTGAAGTCCACTTATCTTATTTGAGGATTGAAACCCCTGCTTTTTTAACATAGTTCATGTCAGTGGTATGTTTTTTCCTAACCCTTAACCTTAAGTGTGTGGGTGTCTTTTTCTATGAGATGAAGTTCTTGAAGGCTGAATATTGTTGGATCTTTTTAAAAATCTAATCTGCCAGTCTATGTCTTTTGATTGTTGAGTTTAAACTATGAACATCCAGGGTTATTATTGAGATATGGTTTGTATTCTTGGTCATTTTGATTTATTTTCGGTTTTTAAGTTGACTTGGTTTCTCCTTTGATTGGCTTTTTCTTTAGTGTAGTTCCTCCTTTTATCATTTTTTTTTTATTTCCTCTTTGTGAAGTATTTTGTTGAGGATGTTCTGTAGTGCAGGCTTTCTAGTTGTAAATTCTTTTAACTTTTGTTTATCATGGAAGGTTTTCATTTTATCCTCAAATCTAAAGTTTAATTTTGCTGGATATAAGATTCTTGGTTGGCATCCATTTTCTTTCAGAGGTTGGTATATATTGTTTGAAGGTCTGGGTTGAGAAATCTGCAGAGATCCTTATTGGTTTCCCCCTATATGTAATCTGATTACTTTCTCTTGTGGCTTTTAAAGTTCTCTCCTTATTCAGTATGCTACACATTTTTATTGTAATGTGCCTTGGTGTTGTCCTGTTATAATTTTGTACATTTGGTGTTCTATAAGCCTATTGTATTTGATTTTCCAATTAATTCTTCAATTTGGAAATTTTTCTGATATTATTTTATTTAATAGATTGTTCATTCCTTTGATTTGTATCTCTATGTCTTCCTCTATCACAATAATTCTCAAATTTGGTTTTTTCATGTTATTCTTAATTCTTGAATGTTCTGCTCATGGTTTCTTACAATCTTTACTGTGTGGCCAGCTTTATTTTCAAAAGTCTATATTTTGTATTCATTGTTTGAAGTTCGGTTTCCCAAGTGATCTAGTCTGTTTGTGATGCTTTCTATTGATTTTTAAATTTGGTTTATTGTTTCCTTCATTTCAAGGATTTCCATGTTTTTTTTCAGAACCTCTATCTCCTTATTGAAATAAGCTTTTGCTTCCTGTATTTGTTTATGTAGCTCTTTATCAAAATGATCATTTATTGCTGTGTTTGCTTTTTATATTATTTTTTAATTCATAGAGCATTTTAATTATATACATCCTGAACTCCTTCCTGATATTTCTTCTACTGTGCTGGCCATGGATTCTAATAATGCGTATCTTGGTTTGTTTGGGGAACTTTCTTCTCTTGTTTTTTCACGTTGTTGGTGTGTCTTCCCCTCTAGCAATGAGGATGCAAGGTATTACAGTTTTTACTCTATAGACTTATAGTGTTCCTACAGGGTTCCAATACCTCTCCTTTAAGGGGAAGATCAATATAAACAGATCCCGATGCAAACAATATGTAGCCTTATACCAAATAGCCCCTATGAAGATGTTTACAGATTTGTCACAATAGACAGAAATGGTGAGTTTGATTATTATCTGCAATATAATCAGCAGGTTTTCAAAGTGTCTACGGTTTCTAATGGTGGACAAAGAGAGAAGCTGAGGGGTGTAGGGTGAGATATTAAGGAGGTAGGAGGTGAGGATATAGAGTTATTAGATCTTAGGGAGCATGAAAGAGGAACCAAAAGAAGTTGGCTGGTAGCAGAAGAAAAGAGAGAAAAAGAATTTGGGAGACAGGTAAGTGGTAATAAAAATAAAAAGAGTACGAAAAACAAACAAAAATTATTTTAAAATGTTTAAAAATAAAATATAAAAGAAATATAAAAAATACATATTATTTTATATTTTATTTTTAAACTTTTTCTTTTTTATTCAGATGTCCCATTCCTTGGTAGCCTATAAAAAGTACTTGATTTTAAAATGTTGAGGACATGAGGGTGGGAAAAGAAAGAGAAAAGAAAAAAAAGGAAAAAAATCTCAAAGGAAAGTTAAAGGATTATTTCTGTTGGAGCTCAGTATCTTTCCTGCTTTCCTACTCATCTAGTAGGTGGGTTGTGTTTTGTTTGCTGGTATCTCCACCCTCAGGATGGTGAAAATTATTAGGGTGGGAAGGTTGATCTTGGAGGTGGAACTCCTGGAGGTGGGGTATAGCACTTGTCAGTTCCCCTTGGAAGATTGCACCCCAAGAATCTCCTTTGAGGCCTGCTCATGTAATTTGGGCAACTGATCTTATCCCCTTATATCACCTGTAGACCCCACAATTCCTGGTCTCAAATTTAGTCTCTAAACTGTATCTCACTCACTCCCTTCTTTTCTACTTTCCAATCAGGCACCTGTCTCTCCTGAGGTCTTGTGCCCTATGCTCTGGTGCCTGCACACCTATCACGGAGAGCTGTTTTGTATTAGGCAGATCAGGACCAGGCTTTGGGAGCTACAGACCAGCCACATAGCCGCAAGCACTGTGCTGAGTTATTCGTTAGGTATGTGTGTGAGGGGGGAGTTGGAGGACTATAGGTTCTTTGACATTGCTTCTAAGCCCCACTTGGTGTCCTGAGTTGGGAGTTACCCCAAATAAAGATGGCAATGACGATATCAAGAATAATCCATGATGGCAATGAAGGTGTCCCAAGATGGAGGCAGCAACTTTCAGAGATGGGGCATTGCGGTGGGCTGGGCTGTGGCATTGGGCAGTGTGTTTGAAGATGCAGCTCTATGGTGTGCACTGCTGTGGCAAGCAGTCTCCCTCTAGTCCACCATCTTGGATCTCCTCTCACTAATCCTTCTTATATCTACACTTCTTATATTTTCATATAGTGTGTATAGTTCTACATGGTACTTATTTTAGTTTTTCCAACTGGGCAATTGATATATTCAGACCAGGGAGTTGTGTCAGGGCAGCTACTCTGTTCTAGGAGAAGGATCAGGAAAATACCCAATCAGAAACTAAAGGCATCTGTTGATGAGTCTTTTGGGTTATTAATTAATATCAAATAATTTCATAAATTTTGGTATCACAGCACATGCATAGGGAGAGGATGATTATAAATATTTTCTTTTTCCCAGTCTTGCTATGGTGAGTGAGCAACAAAGAAAACACCTCTTATATAAAAGTCCAACAAATGGATAAGAAGGCCCAGCTAAAAACTATGTCAACATTGGTATAACAGCAAATATGTTATTAGACAATAAATTAAATTACAGCTAAAAGTGCTCATCCCAAGGGAAACACAATATTCTGATAGAAATAGCAAAGTTTTTTTTTTAATTATTTTTATTTTTTTAATTTTTTTTTCTAGAGTGGGGAAGTGGCAAAGAAAATTGCCCTTCAAAATTGAAGAGCCATTGTATAGGGGTTCTGTGTTTGGGACTGGGGTCTCTGATAGATTCATGACTGTGGCATGCTTGGTGGCTAGCAAGTTTATGTGCAAAGACACAGGATGCCTGGTGGCACACAGCTCCTAGGAATAAAGAAACTCTCTTGTTAGGCAACCACAATGTTTCACTTAGCCTAAACCTGTCCACATAATAGTAACTTTATACAATGGACTTTCTTGAGAGCTATACAAAGCTCCTAACATTGCACTTTGCAACTTAGTCTTTAACTGAGGAATAATCTGCATAATGCTGCTAAGTCTATAACCTGTCTAGTAATACAATGAACAATATGTACTAATGATGCCAATGACCTAACATAACCTATTGATATAAATAAAGCTGGCAGGTTGGCTATTCTGCCATTCGGTCATCTTTCCTGCCTCTGCATCTTATCTCTGTGTGACCTTTAAATTTTCCATACACCATTGCAACTGCCCAATGGTCTGAAGTTATTTTTCTTGTAATATTTTCATACTTAGTTCATAAAACATGAAGTGATCCTTTATATATTTCTAACCAAACACCTTTTTATAAGCATTACCATTGCACAGAAGAAACATCATTTTAACATTCCTTATACTAAATCACAAAACTTCCGTTATTTACTTAGAAAAAGAAGAATGCAAATTATTTCTTATAATACTCATCCTTGGTTTAACCACTTTGAGTGCAAAACTGCCTCTATAGCAAAATACTTGGATATATCCATTATATCACACTATATGTATGAGGTACTTTTAAAGTAAATAAGCTATTGTTATTACATAGAAAATGTAACACTACTCAAAATATACCTTGTTGGAAAAGAAATTTAATCTTGGTAGGAAATCAAAAGACGTAAATTAGGAGAATGCCAGAAGATAAGAGGAAAGAAAGAAAATGCACATATGTGAACACACAGAAAGAAAGAAAGAAAGAAAGAAAGAAAGAAAGAAAGAAGAAAAGTCCTAAACAGAAGGGGTAGTGGTGGAAAATTTTCTCAGAAAAAGGCATTAAATAAAGAAATATATTTTCAAATTATTCATATTTTCTACTGAGATTTGATATTACACTTCTTTAAAGACTAGGATGCTTTGTTAACATTGCATTTTACTTTCTCAGGAACCATTATAATGCCTTGCATATTGTATGTATTTATCAAATAATTATTTAAGCATTAAAGCTACATTATTTTCTTTACACATTCAAAGGGAATAGTAACCAGTTCCCTACCAAGAATTCTTAGAGTTATATGAGGAGTTCACGGAGAAGTTGCTTCTGGAAGTACTCTTAATTATTCGTGGACAGTAAATTTTTCATTATAAGGAGAAAATAATAATAATATTGTTCCTAAAAATATACTCTGAGTAAGCAAACATTTTAAATTATATTTTTTGTCTACAACAAATGCAAAAGTAATTGCTGCTTCTCCATAACTTTTAGCTAACTTCAAAAAACTGGTTTTTCTTACAAAGAATAAGCTATGAGGAGCTATGACAGAGACATAGTTGAATTATATTATACAATCTTCAGCATGCAACACATGTAATACCATGGGCAACAGATTGAATGGAATTAGGTGAAAAATTGTAGATCTTGCCACATTGATGAAGATCAGAATATATAAGGCTTGTTCTATCCTAAGGGTTTTTTTTTTTTGTATCATTAATAAAAGTCATATAGACATAATTCTTCTAATGGTTAATATTAACAGCTAAAATGCAACTTAACACAATATACTATTGTCTATCTGAATTTGCTTAAAGGTAAAAAATATATATGTATATAAAAGGGCATGATTTCTTTACTTTCTTATATTTAGCAAATGAATTCAATGTCACATTTGTCACATTCGAAATACATTTTAATTCAATCACTCAATAATTATTCAAACTTTTTCATTTTATGAATCAGGGAATGCTACATTGTTACCTCTAAATAAGTTTAATATTGTAATAAGAAACCTAACTTCAGGTCTTTATGATTACAAAATATTTGCTGTTCAACAAACCATAATATTTTCTAGTTGACATTATGACTCAAAAATCACTATTATTTCCATTACACAAATCCACTATTATTTCCATTACACAAATCCACTATTATTTCCATTGTGCTTTCAGCTAGGTTTTTGAGAGAGTCAACAATAGTGTATATATGCAGAAAGTTTATTTAAAAAGTTGCAGAAATATTAGTAACATACAAGATAGGAAACTATACAACAAGATATAACAATACCCTGTTCAGACAATCAGTGGTTTGTCAGGTTTGCTTCAGTAAAAATCTTTACCCCATCCCCATCTACCCACCACATTCATACACACAAAGAAATATACACATATAATAGGAGCAGAATATACTCTGGGAAAGACACACTCTAGGAAGTATGATATGAACCTATGTTTTAGGGAGTAGTTTATTACAACAAAATAATAGGAAATAACAGCATTGGGAATGATCTAAATCAGTTTGAAATTATTAAAGCTTTTTAGTAAACTTGGAACCACAAAATACTTCAGGATAAATTAAGACTGGTTACTCTATCATACACTCATCCCTTTAAATTAGTAAAGTACAATCTAAAATCATGAATAAGTAACCAGTTTTATTCACTTTAAAAAAACTATTTACAAAATTTTATAAAACAATCATACAACATGTTATCTAAATTACATGATATAGTGGCTTTCTATCTTTTAGATACTATGATTTGTCATTAAAAATCATAATAAAATAGAACATTAAATCAAAAACTTAAACCTGAATACATAGGGCCATTTCACTAGTACATTGAAGTCATGCTAGCAGACAGACTATCTCTAAACTATTTGTTTATTGCCATATATCTGGAGTAACATTCATTTCATTTAAAAGAGGCCATTTATTTCACCCAGAATATTTATAAATGTGTCTATTTTTATAAATGAAATTCTATTTCTAACATTTGTTATGACAATTAGCAAAGTAAATAGAGAAGAGTAAGATATATCTGAAACCCTGGTATTAACTAACTCCATAGGAAAGTTCTTTAAAATGTAGGGTTTATTATCATGTAGCACAATGAGGTGAACAGATTGGAATATAGTAATATTACTGTCATTTAAATATATAAGACTTCATTCCTGTTCCCAAGAGGAGAAAATAGTCATGCAGGGCCACATGAGAAGTCACCAGATTCAAGCAACCGGCCGAAGGAAGGAGAAGCCTATGAAGATGAGTGTCTCTGTGGTGTCTTCTGTGGGAAGGAATAGGCAAGGCTGGTTGAGTGGAAACTCCATGATCAAGGCGGTCCCCAGTTGTCTGGTATTGGACCCTTGGAAAGTTAGGGGTGGGGAATAGTGGCCCTGCATAAGAATGTCTGATAGTGAAGGTGGTGATGTACACTCATTGATATTAATCCTAAAGAATTAAAGTCATCATACTATAGCAATTAGTACACATCCATGTTTACAGCAGCACAATTCATAACAGCCAAAGTATGAAACCAGCTTACTGTTCATCAATGGATGAATGGATAAATAAAATGTGGTTATATATACACAATGGAGTTTTATTCAGCCATAGAAAGAATGAAATTATGTCATTTGAAAGAAAGTGGATGGAAGTTGAGAAGATTATATTAAGCAAAATAATCCAAACTTGCAAAGCAAACAGTCATGTTTTCTCTCATGTGGAAACTAGAGAGGAAAAAGGAAAAGAAAGATGGAGAGATCTCATGACAATACAAGGGAGACCAATATAATAGAAGAAAGTAACCAGTATGAAGGAGTAGGGAAGGGAAAGGGGAAAGACTGGGAATGATATGGACCAAAATATATTGTTACATTGTGTGCATGTACTAAATGAAACAATGAATCAAAGTATTATGTATGCTTATAATGTACAAATATAAATTTAAATAAAAAAGAAGGTACTGATATGTGGTCTATGTATTCATTAATTTGTATACTAAAAATACATTTGTATTCTAATCCCTCTTTACTATCTCTTACCATCTCTGGGAATTGGCTAGACCTAGAAGGGGCAGTGTTTCAGGCTTAGTAAGGAGCCAGATGTCAAGAAGAAAAAACTATGTATTGAAAGGTACGGTTCAATATTATTTACTAGACATGCACAAGGATTTGGAAATATATTAACTCAAGAGTGTTGCATATGTTCATTAAATAGTATTTAAATAAGATGATTAGATGTAGCATTCTGTTTACATATCAAAGATGATTGTTCCTGCATTTCACATCCTTTAAAAACATTTAAGAAGAAAGTTGCATATTTGAGATGCAGGTCTTAGGCCTTTTTCCTACTAGGTCAGATGTACAATATTCTAATATTTCTGCCTTTTAAAAAATAACATTTTTATTGTGATAATTGTGTGTATGTGCCTGCATAAAACAAAATTTACTGTCTTAAACATTTTAAGTATACATTTGAGTGGTGTAAAATATATGAGTATTATTGTGCCACTATCACTATCATCCCTCCATGGAACTCTATTTACATTTGTAAAATTGAAACAATGTACCCATTAAACAATAACTCCCCATTTAATCGTCTTTCCAGCCGTGAAAACCACCATTCTATTTTGTTCCTATGAATTGTACTACTCTAAGAACCTCATATAGGTGGAATCATGTATTATTTGTCTTTTTGTTACTAATTTACTTCACTAAGAATAATGTCCTCAAGATTTACTCATGTAGTATAACAAATATATAATGTACCAACTTCGAATTCCTTTCTAAGGCTGGATGATACATTCTGTTTATCCATTCATTTGTGAATAGAAACTTAAGATTGGGTAAATCTTTTGGCTAATATGAATATTGCTTCTCAAAACAAGAGTATACAAATGTCTCTTTGGGTCCTTTTGCTAGGTTATTTTGGGTATTACTGGATCATATAGAAATTCCATTTTTATATTTTGAGAACTTGTGGTACTGTTTTCCATAATGGATGTTCCATTTCCGCAAACAGGACACAAGTGTTCTTTTTTATTCTTATTCTCCTGAATGCTATTTTCTGTTTTTTTTTTTTTTTTTTTTTTTTATAGTAGCCATGCTAATAGGAGTGAGGTTTTGATATTTATTTTTCTAATTATCAGTGATGTTGAACATCTTTTCCTGTGCTTATTGACCATTTGTATATCTTCTTTGCAGAAATATCTTTCCGAATCTTTTGCCCATGTTTAAATCAGATTTAATTGTCATTGAGTTTTAGGAGTTCTCTATATATTCCAGATATTAATCCCTTATAGATAGATGATTTATAATATGTTCTCCCATTCTGTCAGTTGCCTTTTTTACTCTGATAATTTTGTTCTGTCAGTAGTGTCTTTCAATGGCCAAAAGTTTTTGAATTTTATGAAATACAGTTTCTCTACTTTTTCTTTTATTACCTGTGTTTCTGGTGTCATAGCCATTAAATCACTCTAAAATCCAATGTCATGAAGCTGTTCTCCTTTGTTTTCTTCAAAGAAGCTTGTACTTCACATTGTACTTCTTCTTCATTGCAATTCCATGATTCTGGATTTAAAAAAAATATTAAGCTTTACTGGTGGGACCTGTTGCTAGAAAGATGTAGCAGAAACAAGGGTGAGAAGTGAGGTTCTGGTGGGAGAGTAGTTCAGATGGGTCACTTTGCTCCTTTAGTAGCACAGCTATTCACCCTATCCCTGCACACTTATGACAGAATTGCAGAGTGGTCTACCTAAAACAGAATTACTCCTCCAATCATTGATACTGCACCAATAACAGGACAACTCTAAACAGACTAGCATGAACAGTACCTGACACACCCTTTCACGATCTGACCCCAACTTACCTCACTAGCCATGCATCCTAATACATGTCGTTTTCCCTATTATTGCTGAGGTTAAATACCTGGTGAATGATTTTGAATGGGCTATCTGTTTTATGTGATTGACTCCTACTTGTATTTGCCAAATCAGTTCAGTACTCCATGGCTTTACACAGTTTATACCTTCTTTCTTCCTTTTATATCAGTGTATATCACTCATGGAAACTTTCACTTCAATAACTTCAACAGACTTTGACCTTCATGGAGTGAATCATTCTTCTTCTCATATAAATGCTCAGACTTATACATATTTCCATAACTTATTCCAATTATCCATTTGAAGATGTTCTTGTACTAGATTGTAAGCAGATTAATATCCATGACTTTATCACACATTTATTTTTACCCTCAGGACAAACACATCACGACTTATAATAGGGTTGCATCCTGATTACAATATTTTTGACTTAAAATTAGCTAAAGTAAAAAATTCATGTAACAAATATAAGTCACTGAGCATCATAGTTTAGCCTAACCTATCTTAAACATCTTGGGAACACTTATGTTTACTTATAACTGGGCAAACTATTTAATACAAAGTCTATTTGATCATGAAGTATTTACTATTTCAAGTAGACAAAAATAGATGCATATTTGCAGATATGAGGGGATGGGGAAACCCATCGCACCATCATGAGATTGAAAATTCCTAAATTGAGCCATTGTAAGTTGGGGACTAAGTATTTAGGGTAGCATATGAAATATAGAAACTAATAAGTACACATTACAAGCAAGAGAGAGCGGAGTTGGACATCAGGAGAAAGAAGGATTGATATAAAGAAAAGGCATCCAGGGATCAATTCTGAGAGCAAGACAGGGAAGCAGAGATCAGACTGCTGGGCTTGGAATAAAATGACAGCTATCTTTACAGACTACTTCAGAGAGTAGAAGATAATGTGAATGTGAAGGTCAGAGGAAGCACGACTGTAGAGACATTTTAAAAATATACAACAAAGATTGGATGAAACACTGTTAAAAATTAGAATTCTGCTGATTAAAATGGTTCTCATTCCATTTTCTGAAAACATTGGTTGAGAAGGTGAAATTACTAAAAAAATATCCCATTATACTAAAATGTTTACCAGTCTTTACTTTACTACAACCATATGTTAAAAGTATTTTCTTCATTCGCTTAACTGAGCTTTTAATGGATTAAATTGTTCAAAACATCACTATTATGCTTTTGGGCCTTTTAGTCATCACATAATTGCTGTGTACTCTCTTCCAGCTGTATATTAACATAAAAATGCAGGCATTATTTTCACGAATATTGCATGCCAAGTCTGAAATTTAGTTTGATAATGGGAAAAAAAATAACAAAATGTTTTAGAGCTCTGTACAGTTCACAAGATTCAATGCTTATGCATTTTTAAAAAATTAAAGACACTACTTTATCCCTAATATTTAGCTATGGTTTAAAGCTTTTGCTAACTCAAAGAAGGAAAAGCCAACACTCAGATGAGATAAATTGACATGAAAAATTGAGCTAGAACTTGGTTAGTTGATTTCAGTTATTTGCATTCATCACTTTCAGTATTTTTTAAGCATTTCCCCATTATCCACAATATTCCAATTCTAGATCTAAAAATCAGAAAAGTGTCTGGATCTTCTAAAGATGCCACAGTTTCCCTGTAAGTTTCACAGGTTACTGATTTTTCTTGATGCCTCCTCTCAGTTTACATGTACTGAGTTCCCTCCCATTTTTTATCACCCTGTAGTAGATATCACATCTGGTGGCTGAGTTAAAGGCAGTCTCCATTACCAGTTTTCTCAAAGAAACACATTGACATTTTCTACTTTAAGGATTTTAAACTCTTTAGGGAAAAACCAACAGAGTGAGGAGTAAACAGATTAAATGGATTGCAAGTAAAAAGAAACAATAGTTGCATACTTTGTGTACATAATTTTAAACACACATGAAATCTCCACTCCCATATGTACAGCAGGACTTTTTTTTTTAAATTTTTTATTGTTGGCTGTTCAAAACATTACATAGTTCTTGATATATCATATTTCACACTTTGATTCAAGTGGGTTATGAGCTCCCGCAGGACTTTTTTAAATTCTAATTTTTCAACTGAGAAAATTGAGTTTGGCGTAACTTGCTAAAACCTTCACAGAACTAGTAAAACTAAGATTAAAACTTAGGTTGTCTGAGTTAGAACCCCAAATCTTAACTTCCACATTATAAAGTATCAATTAATAATTAAACATTTAATAAATCTTAGTTAATGTATACAGATTTTTAAATAACTTCTTCTAAGGTAGTAATAAATCTAGTGCATGAACCAAATCATCACTTTTATTATTTTCCTTAGATTATGTCAAATATTTAGGTGGAAATAAGGTAATAAAACGGACATACTTAGTGCCTTGAAAATAAACTTTCTCTAATGTTTACCCTTAGGGTGAATTGCCCATGCTTTGGGAGACAATTTCTTCCATATTCCACTAAGAACAGTCAATAAAGATGAATAGATGTTACTGGATATTGACACTGAAGATTTCTCTGTCATCAAATAGTAGATGAAAAGTATTGTCACCTTATTGTTAACCAAGTGGATCACAAATTGATTAGGCACATTGATGTTAAGATATCTTAAATAGCACAACATTGACAGGAATTGATAATAATAATTGAGAAAAATCTGTTTAAAACAATCCTTATATCATCTACACTTCACTGTTCCAACTAAAATAACAAAATTGTTTAAAAATTTATTTTATTTTTTCTCACAATAATATGCCTTAGAGATTCCCTCTGTGGTTTCCACATTACATGGGAACTCCTGTATTCTTTGTCACTGAATCAGGCATTCATTTCTACTGTATCAATCACAAAACTTGAATTATGCAGCTGTAATAAACCATCCCCATGTTTTCTTCATGGTTTATTCAAGAATACATTCATTTTATGTTCAAGAGAAAGAGGAAGTGCCTTAAATGATTGCCGCAGTCTGGCTGGGCACAAATCACCAGCCACTGAAGCAGGAACAAACTTTATTTTTGAACTGCAGGAAAACACTTCACACAGCTCCCGGGAAATTCTCCCGAACGCCACACGGCTTGTCCAGGAACCCCCAGCTAGAAATATCTCTCCCGGAAATCCCTCCTGCTGCACTTCCCCAACCAATGGGAACTCTCAGGGAATCCCCGGGAATCCCCACGAGAACTCCAAAATAGCACGAGAACTCCAAAGTAGCGGCCGAGGCGGATAGTAATGCCTCGCCTGTCAACCAAAACTGTTGGCAAAATGCCAGGGGCCATACAGACTCGGCCGTGGCTCTCAGCATCTCCCCCCTTCTGTTTAATTAAACAACAAGCAATGTGGCTTAGGGACCGTGCCTGTTAGGTTGTCCAATTCAACATATGTTCCTTACCCGTCATCGGATGAGCTGACCTCTAGGCGTCAGCCTCCTGTCTTAGGTTGGTACCACTGCAATTGGATCATACCCGTCTCTGACTACCGGTCCAGCATACAGCCATACTTGTGGATAGGCCTGTGCACCAGTGGGGGGGTGAGGTTCTTTGTCTCACCTCTGTTGGCCCCCAAATTTGGCCTTGGTGCCAGTGGGGGGGTGAGGTTCTTTGCCTCACCTCTGTTAGCACCCAAATTTTAGACCATCACTGGTAGAAGGGAGGAGGATGCAAAATGCCACGACACTAAGCCAATTGAGGGCTCCTTTGAAAAATTGTACCACCGGTGACACCATCAGCAAAAATATTCCAGCACTACCACAATTCGCTGTACCAACAGATAGTTCACAATGCATACAAGTGATACATAGTCCAGGCAAGTTCTGCAAGCAGTTCAAAGCAGAGGAATCTGTCAATATGTCCATTTCCTCCCAAAGTAAATCAACTCCTTGATTGAGCATTACTTGTTGAGTTATTATTCATTGATGCATCAGTTTATACAGTTTGTTGTGATAACTATCGAAGAAACTGTAGTTTGGTTTTATCTTTGTCTTCACCGGCACTGGGATGAAGATAGGAATTCTGGCAATGATGCTAAAAAAATTATGTAACATTCCAACAGGCACTAAGAAAACAATTTTTTGAACAGTTTACATTATCCTGAAGAGAATTATTAAATATAATGAAAAGGAAAGGTGAAAGTAAACAAACAGATCTGTTAACCTCCTTAATTGTTCACATATTAAAACAATTTTCAACAGCTGTTTACCCAATCTAAAGTAAAACATTAAAATCATGTGAATAAAAAAATTCGGATCCATTTATTCATGAGCGCTCCTCATATATGATATATGGACATACACACATACAGACATACAACACAAAACAGAAGTGTGCACACATAACATACAACACATAAGACAATAGTAAAGGCCTTGTAGCTTTACCTAGGTGAAATCTCCATTGCAATGATTAAAAACTCAACAGTCAAAAAATAAAACTGATCAGAAAAACATTAACCTAGGTCTGTATGAGCTCAAAAATAAAATAGAACTTTATGATGTGGGAAAAGGCAATAATAAAATAAATATTGAAAAAAGCATCCTGGTTAATCACTGTTGCAGATGTAAGAATAGCCAAACTGGAGCTCTGGATATCAGCTGTTATGGATTTGAGTCAAATCACCTTTTTTTTTTTTTGTCTGTAGAATTCGCTTTGGTTAGTTTCTCTGGAATCCAAATCGGCTGTTGTTCTCCCTGTGGAAACACACAAACAGAACCCCTACTCCAGACAATCACTGGGTCAGGACCTTTCCATTGTCCTGTTAGAATATCCTTCCAAAGTACCTTAGGCTTATGTACATTTTTTGGACACATATGCTTTTCCGTAGCACTGAGCCCTGATGAATCCAAATTTAAAAAGTTTAGAGTAAAAAGGGTTATTTTAAGTTTATCTTTGGGGGATATATACCCCTTTCCAATTCCCTCCTTTTGCTTTAATAAGTACATTTTAATAGTTTGATGAGCTCTTTCAACTATGCCTTGTCCCTGTGGATTGTATGGGATTCCTGTTATGTAAGTAATGCCAAATGATGAGCAAAATTGTTTAAAAGAGGTAGAAGTATAATCAGGACCATTATCTGTTGTTAACTGTTTTGGAACGCCCACAGTGGCAAAATTATGTAAGCAATTAGCTACAACATCTTCAGTTTTTTCTCCAGCATGAAGGGAGCCCATCAAAAATCCAGAAGAAGTATCAACTGTAACATGCAAATATTTTAATTTTCCAAATTCTGGCAAGTGTGTGACATCCATCTGTCAAATATGGTTAGGTATCAGTCCTCTAGGATTGACTCCAAGATTAACTTATGGTAAAAAGGTCACACAATTTTGACATTGTTTTATTATTTGTCTAGCTTGTTCCTTGGTTATTTTAAAATGCTTTTGTAAAGTATTAGCATTGAAATGGAACCTTTTATGAAAATTTATTTCTTCTTCTAGTGTAGAGAAAATATGTATGTCATGTGTAGTTTTATCTGCTAAATCGTTGCCCAAACTACAGGCTCCAGGCAATCCTGTATGTGCTCTGATATGTCCTATAAAGAATGGATCTTTTCTGTCCCAGATTAGACTTTGTATAGCAGAAAACAAAGAGAAAACAGTAGAGAAAGGGGAAATCCTACCAGCATCTTCAAGGGATACTATAGCATTAACTACATACTGAGTATCAGAAAATAAATTAAATACAGAATCTTTAAACATCACAAAAGCTTGTAAAACTGCATTAAGCTCTACCTTTTGAGCTGATTGTTTGGGTACTAAAAATGTAAAAGTGTGATCAGGGGTAACTACTGCTGCTGTACCATTATTTGACCCATCAGTGAATACATTTGGAGCATTCATGATAGGGGTTTTTCTTGTCATTTTTGGAAAAACTACAGGATGCGAAGACCAAAAAGACAACAAAGGATTAAATGGTAAGTGATTATCAAATGAAACATTAGATTTACACATGATTATTGCCCAAGTATGTAACTCATTAGCTAACTCATCAATTTGATCCATAGTATATGGAGTAATAATTTTATTGGGAGAAATTCCAAACACTCCCTTTGTTGCTTTTATTCCTTTGAGTATTAATTGTCCTACAGCCTCAGGATACCTAGTAAGAATAGTGTTAGGAGAATAAGATAAATGTATCCACAATAATGGACCTTCTTGCCAAAATACTCCTGTAGGAATATTTTTTGTTGGTATTACAATAAATAATAAAGGCAAAGTTATATCAAC
Organism: Marmota monax; assembly: GCF_021218885.2. Lineage (NCBI taxonomy): Eukaryota > Metazoa > Chordata > Mammalia > Rodentia > Sciuridae > Marmota > Marmota monax. The sequence continues at coordinate 29,728 of NW_026692069.1, read as the reverse complement.
TCTATCCAAATGCATATTTTCCATATATGTTTCAATAATTTTTAATGCCTTTCTTGCTTCAGGCATTAACATGCGGGGTGAATTTGGATCTGATGGACCTTTTAGGATATCAAATAAAGGTCCCAACTCTCCTGTTGGTATGCTTAGATAAGGCCTTATCCAATTTATGTCTCCTAATAACTTTTGAAAGTCGTTAAGTGATTTGATTTGATCTACTCGTATTTGAATTTTGGGTGGACGGACCATGGTTGAGGATAATAGAACTCCTAAATAATTAATTGGAAAATTTAATTGTACTTTATCTATTGCTATCTCTAGATTATAATTTTTTAATAAATTTGTAAGTGTGGCATAACATTCTAGCAATGTGTTTTTATCTTTGTGTGCTAACAATACATCATCCACATAGTGAAATATTTGTAGTTTAGGATTTTGATTTCTAAGTGGCTGGATTGCTTTGTTAACATAAATTTGACACATAGTTGGGCTGTTAGCCATCCCTTGAGGGAGTACTTTCCATTCATATCTCTGATCAGGACCTTCATGATTCAGTGCAGGGATAGTAAATGCAAAATGTGGACTATCCTCAGGATGAATTGGAATTGAAAAGAAACAATCTTTAATATCTATAGCTAAAATGTACCAGGTTTTTGGCAAAGCAGACAATTGAGGAATCCCCGATTGAGCAGGTCCAATAATAACCATCTCATTATTAATGGCTCTTAAATCTTGCAATAATCTCCATTTACCAGATTTCTTTTTAATGACAAAAATGGGAGTATTATAGGGAGATATGGAAGGTTGTATATGTCCCTCCGCTAATTGTTGTTTGACCAGGTCATGGGCTGCTTGTATCTTTTCCTTAGTCAGGTGCCACTGGGGAACCCATACTGGTCTATCTGATTTCCAAGTAATTTTTATTGCCTCAATGACCCCTTCTGAAAATCCAGTCCATGTCTATTTATTCCCTGATCTATTTGAATTGGTGCTGCTATGCCTTGTTCTCCTAATCTTTTTTCTTTCCTGAAACCTTGCTAGCCCTAATAGTGGACACATTTGGATTGATGTTATTTGTTAATGTCAAACCTAATTGATCTAGGACATCTCGTCCCCATAAATTTATAGGAAGATGATCCAATACATATGGCTGTATACTTCCTTCACATCCTTCAGGATCCTTCCAATCTAATACCATTGCACTTCTATAGGGATTAGTTGCCACTCCTAGGCCTCAAAGCGTTTGAGTGGCTTGTTGTAACGGCCAATGTTTTGGCCATTCTTGACGAGATATGATGCTAAGGTCTGCACCTGTATCCAGTAGTCCATTAAATTCATGTCCTTGAATATTTAGTTTTAGCATTGGGCGAGAATCTAAATTTAAAGACAGCATAGCCCAATCGACACCTGTGGAGCCTAATCCCCTGGAACCTCTTTCTATACTACTACTGGAAAATTTATCATGTAGGCTGGGTATTATTAATAACTGTGCTATTCTATCTCCTGGTGAAATTACTGATATACCGTCTGGAGAACTAGCTATAATTTTTATTTCACCTTCATAATCGGGATCAATTACCCCGGGACTTATCATAAGTCCTTTTAGAGTAGAAGAACTGCGTCCTAACAATAAGCCTACTGTTCCTTGGGGAAGAGGTCCTTTTACTCCTGTGGGAATGATTTGAACTCCCATCTCTGGAGTTAGTACTGCTCTGGCGGAGGCGCAGATGTTCAACCCTGTGCTCCTTCTGGTTTGTCTGATGAGAGATCTGATGGATAATGTGTCCTGGGCACTTCCCTGATGGTGTTTCTGGGTTCCTCCATGGTGTTTCTGGGTTCCTCCAGTGCCCCGTATATTTGTGGTCATGGGCCCCGGAGCATTGGGCCCCCCTGTGCATTTTTTGGCAATGGAGCTCGATGCCTTTCTCCAGGATATCGTGGGTAAACACTTGGTCCTTGTCCATTTTTTGATAATGGAGTACCCTCTGTGGTGGTTTGAGAACGGCATTCATTAGCCCAATGTCTCCCTCTACGGCATCGTGGACAAATGCCCGGTATTCTACTCCTTTGATACCTAGCTTTGTTAAACCCTCCTCCTATGGGGCAATTCCTTTTAAAATGTCCTGTTTGTTCACAATTATAGCATGTTTTTGGCCTAGCATCTAAAGCCTGTTGTACTGCTGCCAAGACTTGCCCTTGTTAATTAATGTCTCTACATAATTTAGTATATGTGTTTAAATCTTCATGTCTCCATGGTCTAATGACCTCTCTGCAGTAACGATTTGCTTGGTCATAAGCCAGTTGTTTTATAAATGGCATTGCTTGTTCTGTATCCCCAAAAATTCTGGAAGCCGTTTGAATAAGCCTATCTACAAATTCCGCATAAGGTTCATTAGTTCCTTGTATTACCTTAGATAATTGTCCTTGTATATCTCCATGCCCCTGTAGAGTTTTCCATGCCCTAACCGCATCTACAGCAATTTGTGCGTATACGCCAGGATCATATTCAATTTGTTGCCGTTGACCCTCATAAGGTCCTTTTCCTAACAATATATCTAGATTTCTTTGAGGGTAACTGGCTGCTGCATTTCGCCTAGCTGTCTCCGTGCAAAATTCCTCATTTGCAACCTTCCATAACAAATATTGTCCTCCATTTAGCACAGATTTACACATACCAGCCCAATCTGCTGGTGTCATGTCCAAGTTGGTAATGGATTCGACCATGCTTACAGTGAAGGGTGCTTGAGGACCATAGGTTGTTACAGCCTCCTTTAACTGCTTCACTGTTTTGAAATCTAAAGCACGGTGAATTCGCTGCCCTCCTGCCTGCTCAAGTACAGGGCATGCTAATGTTTGAGGTCCTGTCTCAGGATCCCATATATCAACTACGGGGGTTGAGGGCCACTCAGCTATCTCCATAGGTGGAGCTGTTGGTTGAATTATGGCCTCTGGTGATAGAACGGTGTTAGTAGCAGCCTCCTGTTGTAGCTTTTTCCCTAATAGCTGTTTCTCCTCTAAGCTTTCTTCCTTTAAATTTTCTTCCTCTGTCTGACTAGCTCGAGAGACCTTCTCTTTTGCTTGATCTAAAATGTCTTCTCCATGGTCTGAACCTCTAACAATTTACTTAACAGTCTTTCAGTTGGTTTTTTACTAATTTCTAATCTGTTATAAAGATAACGCAACCCAATAAGATAACACAAAACAAAACCGAAACAGAATGAAATAAAAACGAAACAAAAAATCGTTGTATCAATTTTCCTATTTTCTTGACATGTGCATTTGGGGTCTATTTCTATCTCTTCCTCAGGGGCGAACAACTTCAAACCTTGAGCCAACCATTTTTCCCAATCTGCCTGAGAAAGTTCTAGGGATAGGCAGCTTGAAACAAAAACAAAACAAATCAAAACCAGAACACATTGTTTTTTAAAATGGTCACCCATTCTCTCGCCTTCCCTTAGGGGAGAGCAATTTCACTTACCCCCAAGCTTCAGACGTTCCCCACACGGGCCGCCAATTGCCACAGTCTGGCTGGGCACAAATCACGAGCAACTGAAGCAGGAACAAACTTTATTTTTGAACTGCAGGAAAACACTTCACACAGCTCCTGGGGAATTCTCCCGAACGCCACGTGGCTCGTCCAGGAACCCCCAGCCGGAAATATCTCTCCCAGAAATCCCTCCTGCTGCACTTCCCCAACCAATGGGAACTCTCAGGGAATCCCCGGGAATCCCCACGAGAACTCCAAAGTAGCGTGAGTACTCGAAAGTAGCGGTCAAGGTGGATAGTAATGCCTCGCCTGTCAACCAAAACTGTTGGCAAAATGCCAGGGGCCATACAGACTTGGCCATGGCTCTCAGCAAATGATTACAGATACAGGAAAGTAAACAGTAAAATAAACAATCAAAATGGATAGGAATGACAAGATAGCTAAAAGGAATAAACAAACAATTCAAGACAAGTAGAAAAGCCTCATATAATCAGGAGCACAGGAGAATGAGCCAGATTCAAAAATCAGATTGACAGAGAAGAAATGGTAGCAAGATATGTAGTTCTGACTTCAAAAAGACTTCTCCCTGATCATGGAAATTAGCACTGTTAGTTTCCAAATTAGAAAACAATTAATTGTGCTTCCCACTAAGAAATTGGAGAAATTAACAATAAGGGTGGAACTGGGATGGGAATATGATAAATTACTTCCTCAAAAAGGTAAAAATTCAAATGCACTGTAGGTAAGTTGAAAATTTTAAATCATTAATTGAAAAAGAAAAGGCATTCCCAGAAGATTCCCTTGCATGAACGAAGGTAGGAAGCCATGGTGGAAAAAAAAAAAAAAAAAAAAAAAAAAAAAACTACAGAGGTAAGGACAAATGAAGCAAACTGCATAGGTGAAATTAGATGGAGAAAATTGTTGCTCACTTCCAACTCCTGCTGGCTGTATGCATCACTTTCAAATTGGTCATTTTATTTCATTTTCTAACCTGAAAATGAAAGTGTTAAATTCAGACTTTATTTTTTAACTCTATGAAAGAATATTTTTTGTTGTTGCTTTGTTTTTTTTTTTTTTTGTGTGTGTGTGTTTATATCCACAGGCCCTTATATTTCTTCTCAGCAAGTTGCTTCTCATATTTAGAATCTATGATCTGAAAAGTCTAAATATACATAAGAAAAATTTGTTATCTAGCTAATTCCAAACACAGATAAATATATGTCATTCTTTCTATATTTATTTTCCATTTTTAAAGAGTTACTGTGCTTTAATTTAGATGCTTGTCCAAACAGAAGACAGTAACTATGGAGAATTTTGGGTAGCAAATAACCTGTGACAACCACATCCCGTCTTAGCCTGGTTGACTACTGATAGCTCTAAGGTAGACAAAGAGAAAATTTCTATTTCAAGAAAGAGCAGGTTTTAATAAACAGAAACATAACACATATATTACTTGACTAAAATTGTGTTATAATCAGTGTACATTTGCGAAGCAGCTTTAAAAATATCTTTAAGAATGTGGTAAATAAATATCCTCAATGAGATACCGTCGGCTAGAACAACAGGTACAAACAACTTGGGAAGAATTTTAGAGTGTTTCTTTTTCCTTCTCAACATTCATTAGTGATTCAAAACCAAGGCAGGACTCCTTCTACAATAACCCTAAACTGAAATCTTGAACCTAACTCCTTTGTATGATGATACATATGTGAACCAATAAAAAGATTCAATGAAGAGAGACATCTAGTACCTGCTTTGAGGTCCAGGTGAAACCATCCTCCGCATATTCCTTTAATCTTTTTCTTTATTTCTTTGTTTTTTCCCAAGGAAAGGATTGGGATAGGGGAGCTCACAATATCTTCCTTTAGATATGACTGATCTCTTACCATTTTGGGTCCTAGGGATTAAGTCTAGGATCTTATATATGCTAAATTCACACTCTACCACTGAGCTAACATCCCCAACCCTGCATTTTACCCCCAATGGTGTCAACTAATTCTAATCTCTATGTTTGTTTTATGTCAGTGTCAATTGATTTTTTTCTACTCTTCATGAATTATATTCTCCAATTTTTAGAATGCCTACTAACTTTTTAAATTTGATGTCAGACATTAAAATTTTACTTTTTTGGATGCTGGATATTTTTTTTCCTGTAAACATGCTTGAGGTTTATTTGGGGATGTAGTTATGTACAAAATATTTAATCTTTTTGTATCCAGCTTTTAGGATTATCTTGTGGGACCACAGGTGTTTCACCACTGAGGCAAACACCTTCTGGTTAGTCAATCCAGTTCTTCAAGAGTTGTGACAGGTTTACAATTCTGGATGGTGATGATAGGAAATTTTTTTCCCACCATATGCTAGTATTTAATATTCTTACTGTCTTTTCTGGTGGCTTTATCCAAGGTCTGAGATAGTTTTCTTATATGCATGTGTTTTTCACTGTGCTGTGAATATTCTCTGTAGGTGTGTGGAGTTCTTTTCTGAAGATCTCCAGTATCCTCCCTCAGCAGTGGCTCAGCTGCTCATTTCTCCCTGCAGCTCTCCCTGCAGACAGAAGTCTATCTTCCTTGGTCTCCCTAGAGTCCTGGTTCCATATTCCCTATTCTGAGAGTGGGCTAGCCTCTTGGAGGCTCTTTTTGTGGTACAGACTGGAAACTCTTAAGAACATAATGTTGACTCTCTAGGGGCTCTTCTTTTTTTATTTCCTGTTTTAAATATTGTTGTTTCATTTATTTATTTCTCACAGTTTGTGTTTTTTCATGTGGGAAGTCCTTGATATACCATCCTGGTGAAAGCTGTGTGTAGTGGGTGAAAAATCTTTCTCCTCTTCCCTTCAGGAGAGGATAATGTTTCTGATTTACTACCTGAGCCACAGTGTCAAGAGGTAGTCACAAAGGCTTACATTTCTACATAAACTCTCATGTGGAAAAATAACCAATTATTAGTCCTATTAACCTTTATATATGGTCACTTCAAATATATTTTGGGGAATGGGGAAAATAAGTATAGGGTAAATTTTTTGACATATCTGAAATACAGAAACCTTAACATGTGCCAGAACTTCCTTACCTCCCCTCTGCCCGTCTAGGGGTCATTATGATTGCATTGGCCCATGAGTAGACTGTTTGATTTCTGTATTCAGTAATCCTAAAAATATGTATATATTACCTTTTCCCTTTATTCCACAGTAAATGTCCATAGGGGTATCTGGTGATTTACTGTTGGGGGGATCAATATAATCATTCCCACTGGATTCCCAGGGTGTCCTTTAGTTAGTGGGTTCTGAAAAACTAGCCCTAATCTCAAAATTAACCTAGGGCTCATGAATTATTTGAGTATTGTTTCCCTAATCTTCTGAAGAAGACATTCCTGACTTCTTTTGATTCCATCTGCCTTATCCTTCCATCAGGGTTTCTCAATCTCATAACTGTGAATATTGTATTCTGAGTATTTCTTCTTGTAAGGGGTTGCCTTGTGCATTGTAGAATGTAAAGAAGCAACTTTGGTCTCTGCCACTTGATGCTAGTAACATTATTCTGCCAGTAGTAACAATAACAACAACAAAATATTTTCAAACATTGTCCAGTGTCTCCTGGAGAAAAATTCTTCCTGTTTGAGAACTACTTCAAGTATTTTTAAGTATCTCTAAAAGTCTCTCAGATCTTCCTCAATTTATATCAGATATTTTCTGGTTACCTCTCAGATAATTCAGTTTACTCTGATGATTGCACCTCTTTCTGCCACTTTTTTCCTTTCCTCCATTGTCTTCTCTGGACTGCACAGCATGTCTTACCATCAGTACTGGTAAGAAGAAGATGACTACTGTACTTCTCAGCAATGCTTGTGCCTTTCTTACCAGCATTTGGTAAAGTGCCTTCCATGCAATATACACACTTGGTGAGTTTTCCAGTCTTATGTTGCTTATTCATGCCAGGTATCTTGGAAATACCAGTTTTGTCAGTTCTATTTCCCTTTGCATCAGCCATCACCTTTCCCAAGTTAAAAAAAAAAAAATCTTGCCAATAAGCCAACATCTTCTACCACCTTGCCAAGATATTAAATTCTGTATTATCAAAGGATGTTCTTATCTCCCTAAGTCTTTTTCTTTCAATTTTATATTTGCTTAATTTCTCTCCTTAACCAACTACACTTAAAATCTAACCCTGATTCCTGAATATAGGCTCAACCCTGGAGTGTGTTTACGGTTTAGTCCCTTTCCTCTCATTGCTCTGTCCTTTCCAGCTTGATTATCTTGAAACTTAATCCTAATTATTGATCTTGTGGACTGAAGAAGCGGCATTAAATAAATCCTGACTGTGGTCCATGCTATTTTGCAAGGACCAGAACTTATTTCAAGCAATAGAGAAATCCTAGAAATGAACAGGGAGTAGTGAGTCTTTTAGGTGTGTACATAGCATTCAGAAGTGAATTGCATTTACCCACATGACCTGACTACATACCTCTGGGTTACACTCCTCTCTAATCAGGATCCTGGTCAAAGCAAAGCAAATATTCTAAACTTAAGAATTCACAGTTCTCGGGGCTGGGGATGTGGCTCAAGTGGTAGCGCGCTCGCCTGGCATGTGTTCGGCCTGGGTTCGATCCTCAGCACCACATACAAAAACAAAGATGTTGTGTCTGCCGAAAACTAAAAAATAAATATTAAAAAATTCTCTCTCTCTCTCTCTCTCTCAAAAAAAAAAAAATGTACAGTTCTCAATAACTACTATTTTTCTTAAGTCCTGGGCCTTTCCTATACAGTTTCTGCTCTACGGATGTGAAAAAAAGAATTTTAACATATGCTACCAAAGAGGTCCTCTAACTTTTACCTTTAGCTTTCATTTTTTTAAAAAAAAATATTTTTTCCATTTGTTGATGGGCATTTTTATCTATCTATCTATCTATCTATCTATCTATCTATTTATATATGGTGCTGAGAATCAAACCCAGTTTCTCACACATGCTAGGCAACAGCTCTACCACTGAGCCACAACTCTGGCCCTCAATTGTTGATTAACCATTCTTAGCCTTTGTTACAGTTTGGATATGTAGTGTCCCCTAAACATTCATGTGTGAGACAGTGTGAAAGTTTTCAGAGGTGAAATAATTGAGCTATAAAAGCTTTAATTTAATCAGTGTGTTAATTCACTGATATGGATTAACTAGGTGATAACTGTGGCTGGGTGGAGAGTGGCTGGAAGAAGTTGTTCAGTGGGGTCATGCCTTGGGGATTTATAATTTGTTCTTGGTGAACAGAGCTCTCTTTCCTTCCTGGTGGCTATGTCCTAAGTCCCTTTCCTCTACCATTCCCTTCTTCCATGTTACTCTGCCACACCTTGGGCCCAGAGCCATAGACTTGGCTATCTGTGGACCTCTAAAACTATGATCCTCAAATAAACTTTCCTTCCTCTAAATTACTCCTGTTAGGTCTTTTACACACAGCAATGAAAAAACTGACTAAAACAGACTTTAATTTGCTTTATCCAATGCATCATAACTCCTGGTAAGAATGATTCAATCCCACTATTCTAATGATTATTCCTTTAAATTCCTTAAATAACTGAGATGTATCCTCCCTAGAGCATGCACCTAATCTTGGTTTAACACAACAAAGACCTCCTTAATTACACAGCTAGAGAATTCAAGGCAATAACAATGTTCCACATTCTAACAGTGATGGAGTTCTCCTTGTCAGAGAGGCTGGTGACAGATCCAGCTCCAAATTTCAACTTTCAACTAAGTTTCTTGAGCCATTCTTAGAATCCATTATCTTATGTAAGGTTCCCCATGAAAGACCAGAAGCTGAGAAAAGTTGTCAAAATGTTAAATGAGGAGTGTCTCTGGGGCCAACAATAGTAGGAGAAAAAAAGAAGTAGAACAGGGCAAGGAGGGATACTAAATTGTGATCCACTTACCCCAATGCCTTTGGCCTTCCATGAGGAATTGTGGATTATAGCACTCTTTCAAAGTTATCTATATAAAGCAGGGCAGGAAGCGCTTAAAATCCTACATTGGATGTAGGTTGTTCCTCAAAAAGGAAACACAACCTTGGGCTATGTTAACTGTCTTGTGCAGAAAGCAATTTACATATAGGGACTTAGTTGAGAATTGTATGCTGCCTTCACTTCCATAACTGGGAGAGTGAGTCTGTCATTCCTGAAGTAGGCAGTGGCATCTCCGTGGTACCCTATGGTTCAATGGCATTCATTATGCTGCTCAAACCAATAAATTATGGTTTGACTGTAGAAGAGGTGTCAGTCCACAAGGTGGAGTTTTTATTTATCTGGCAGGGAGAAGGTGGGCTTCACGGCATCAGAACAGTTCAGGCTCAGTCGGACATCAGGACAGATTCCAGATCTGGGCAACTCAAGGGTGGTTCTAGTGAGACCATTGACTATTTTCCCCTGACCCATCCACCTCACTAATTTTATTCTTTAGCTCATTCCAGAGTCTGCAGTCTATCAGTGATGTTTCTTTTGATGGCTGCTGTAAATAGTGACTTCCCTAAGTTGCAGCACAGGAACTTTTTACCCTGAAGTGACCCAAAAGACAATAAGGGGAGCTTAAAAAAATACTGTCTGTATCGTTGTATCCCTGAGCACTTGCTATCATAAATAATATATGATATAGTCTTTCACACTGACTGTAAATTATTAAGTGGTGTGTAATGCTTTTGAATTTAAATAGAACTGCTAACTAGCAGAAATAGACTGTGCATGTACACACAAAAACACTCCTGCAAATAGGTAAGTAGCACACTACAATAGTACACATGGTGATACTAGATGGTTTAAGATTTTTAAAGTATTCAATATAATCTTACTTTATTACAAATACTATTTTAAAAACTGAAATTTCATTTAACTAGCATGTGCTACCATTTGTAATAACATTGACTTGTCTGTGCAATGGATATTAATGCCCATTTTCATATCTCACAGGTACCACTATGTTAAACCACACCTAGAAAACACATTACATGCCAGTGCTTTGTATCTGTGCCTCAGTGGTGCACAACATGCCAAACTGCTGATATTGATGCTGTTTCCATTTTAATTTTTTTCTCCTCATTAAACCCATAATGTTTTCCCTCACTCTTATCCCTTAATTATTACTTTTCTCGATTTGGTTATTTTTACGATTTGGTTATTTGCAGTAATGGATTGATTATCAGGTAAAGCATATAATGCATTTTAATCACTGTGAAATCATTAATTATATATAAAATACTCTTGTCAATACAAATATTTTTTATCTATTTCTTGGACTGTACTCACCAATCACACACTAAGTACAAATTATATAAAATTATAAAAAGTGGAAAACTCTGTATGTAGTAGCTGCCCTTTTATTTCATTATCCTTTCACAAAATTACTGAATTCTGATTAAAACTCAATATATTCTAATTTTGAAATGCACTGGAATATTTTCTTGCCTGATGCTTGTATATTCTTTAATTCCCTTCTATTGAGGCAACAATAAGAAGCTAATCTTTCCGTTTCTCATGCCATCATGACAAAGTGGCCTCCTGCTTTCATATTTTCCATTTGATGCCTCCAGAGTTCTACACTCTTACCCAGTAAAGTATAAAACAAAATTACTTACTGTTTTATACATATACCTTGCCTATGAGAATTTCATTCCTATCCCGTTGTCCTTATTCAAATTCCCTTCATTCTCTTCCTAAAGAAAACTTATTCAGTCTATAAGCGTCATCTCAGATGTTACCTCTTGCCATGTAAAAACCTGAATGTGTTTTTCTCTGGATTTCCACAACAATTTTATGACATTTCTCAAATACATAAGTTATTATTTTTTTATTTTATAAATGTTTCTTCATGTATCAAACTTAAACATGGAATCTTTTATGACCACATTTGTAACAGTACATTGTGAAAATTCTTGACAAGTGACATTTTGGCTTAAATCAAGGATGAAAGGTAGATGAGAATGGAAAAAACACATTAAAACCTTGCTTTGTTTAAGGAGATGCACTGTTTTAGTCGGCTTTTTTTTTTTTTTTTTTTTTTTTGCTCCCAACCAGAACAACTGTGGAGAAAGAAAGGTTTATTTAGGAACTCACAGTTTCAGAGGCCTCAATCATAGACAGCAGGTTCTTGATGCTTGAGGTGAGGCAGGACATCTTGGTAGAAGAGGGTGGCAGAAAGAAACTGCTCACTCATTGATCAAGAAGCAAAGAGAGAGGTCTCCACGCCCCAGATACAAATATATACCCCAGAGTCCCCACCTCCTCCAGCCACACCTGCCTTCAGTTACCACCCAATTAATCCCATCAGGGAATCAATTCACTGATTAGGTTAAGGCTCTCAAAACCTAATCATTTCTCCTCCAAACCTTCTTGTGTTGTCTCACAGGTGAGCTTTGGGGGTACATCTCACATCTAAACCATAACATGCATGATACAGAAGAGAGTGGGCTTGTGGAGAGAACAAATAAGAAAGCCCTGGACCTGGTATTAGTAGAAGCTGGTGAAGGTGTTTTGCTCTAGAATCCTGGGAGCCCTCTGATGCTGGATTTTACTGAGGCTGCCCCAGTGCCGGGATCCTTGCTAAGGTCTGGTGCTTACTTCTCTCTCCTTCTTCCACTGGGAGGACACCTCTCTCCAAGCTGTACTATCTAGAGTTGAGAAAGTGGTGAGAGGGCCATGTAAAACTCTCTTTTCTAACCTATTCAATGTACCTTTTCTTATTATGTTGCTGTATCCAGTAACAGTGATCTCTCACTTGGTTTTCTTAGGTTTAGTGAAGGTATTGTGTGCTGGGACAGTTGTTCGAATAGATGTTTCTGCCAGGGAACAAGGGCTAGAAAGTCCCATTCTGCAATTTTTCTCTCTAAATGGCCTTGGGCACTTTTATTAACTTCAAAGAATTCAAGTTTCCCAAGGATAGGGATAAAATGTTCTCTATAGATTGTTCTACAAATTGAATGACACAATGCATACAATAAGTGCTCGATAAGTGATGATGTCAGTTTAAGCAGGTGGTATCAGTGAGCTGTCATTTTAGATGACATTTATAGCTTCAAGTAAACAGTACAAGGGCCCAGCTAATGAATAGTAGTTGTTTGTTTTATAGTCTCACGTAAAAAGCATCCACATATCAGTCAGTCATTAAAAAGAAATACCCCACCTTTTGCACTTATTTTTAATTAAAAATAGAATTTGGTTGAATTGGGGCCTACATACCAAATAATTTTCATAAAGCAAAATTTATAAACAAAGAATCATAATGAGATACATTATCAAGCTTTCTTAAATTATCTTTTGAATTCCGAGAGTGAAAACATTGGATCTTTTCATTCATTTCACTCTTGTCATATAAACATTTCTGAAATATTCTTTACAAATGAGGTTTCTCTGCTATCACAGATTGATCTCAAATCACGGAATCAGGAGAGTAGAGGAAAATTATACTGCATGTCTGACTGGGTCACCTGTGAAAGTTGCTCTCAGTTGTCTTGTATTTTGCACTCACATCAAAAACTGGAAGATATGCATTATATTTGTGTTTGCTTCTGCATAAGCATCATAAACACCACTTTTCTCTTTGCCCAATGAAGAAAAGAAAGAAGGAAAGGAAGAAAGAAAGAAGACAATGTATCAGAAATATCTAAGTTCAGTCAGAGTCTTTGTAGAACATGGGTTATTTTATACGTTAGAGTGAAGGGTCTATAAAAACTTTTTTTTTTTTAAATGTACTATCTTACTTAATGACATTAACTAGGAACAGATGTTGATAAATTTTACATTTTATAACTTGCTGGCAATAATCACAACCAGACAGAGAAATAAAAGTAAAAATCAAGCCATTGATCTAGTACACTAAAGAATCTCTATAGATTCATAGTCAGATTGCAAGGAGAATATTTGGAGGACAGTGGATCAATCCAGGGCAATTGAAAGTTGTATTACCCAACCAGTGGAAGAAAAGATTTAGGGCAAACTGTGTTTTCCAAACTCATTAACTGTGTATTTTATAGATAATCAGCATTTCTACATGTGATAATCATAAGCAAGAATGCAACAAACACAACGAGTTTTTGTACAAATGGATGTGATTTCTGCACAAATTTCACCTGGTGCATATGCACCAAGCACAATTCCCAGGTAAGGCTACATATGCTCTTTTCACATGTCCCCTCAAAGAGAGAAGGAATTTCTGCACAAATTTCGCCTTGCACATGTGCACCAAGCACAGTTCCCAGGTAAGGCTACATATGCTCTTTGCACATGTCCCCTCTAAGAGAGAAATACAAGTATTGAATGTTGGGACAATTGCTTTTTGTAGGGTAGGTGGTATAATACTGCTATTAACCATGATAAGTTGAGATAACCATCAGACATTACATTTGTACTTTATCCCAGGTTGTTTTTAAATTTCAACTATTCTTAGATTTTTTTTCATAAAGGAATTATGAAATTCTTCCTGTAATTTCATAAATTAAAAGTCCCCTTAGACATGTTGACTAAGAAGATATCTGTATGCATCTATATTACTATAGTTTATATTTTTCAAAAATAAAATTGTGCATTTTCTACTGGACCAAATCTTTTGATTTTAACTGAAGTAGGAAGCAGTGGGTTGGAATGACAAAAAATGTTGAAAAATAATAGTATATTTTCCAGCTTCTTTTCTCAATTATTTTTGCCAATGGCCTTGGCTATTATAAATATTGCATTCATGAAGTTGGAATAATATTTTACAACTTATAATTTTTTCATGGTTCAGGAATAGGCCTGAGACATAAACGACAAGCAGTACCAGCTATCATGTCTTTTATATTGTCATTTTAATAAAATATCAAATGAATTTTGTTAAATTATTTCTCCTTGTATTTGCAAAACTGGAAGCAATTTCTTTGAATTATTTGAATATATATGTGCAAATAATATATGATATGTGTGTGTATTCTTTTCCCTCTTTTGATTTGCATATGCAGTTGTTTTCTGTACATATTTTGCATGGTTTTCAAAATATGAAAATATGAATACATGGGAAAGGGTGAACTCCACAAGCCTGAGATGTGCAAACTCTGCACATTCCTGAGAAAGGACAATTTTAGAGCCAACCCTTGGCTAGCTCCTGAAAACTGAGCTCCTGGAAGTTTTCATTCGGTAAGAGTGGTTTTGCATGCCTGAGATCTTGGACCACACTTTACTATATTTCCAATTTATACTAACAATGTGAGCATCTGCTCTTTCTTGGGGCTATGCAGTTAGAGTAACTGAAGTCAGTCACAACAAGCAAAGCTTGCTTTCATCAATGATTCCCAGTAAAAATCCTGGACATCTGGACTAGAAGAACTTCCTTGATTGGCAATATTTTGTTACATGGCATTTCTGAGGAAATTAAATGCATTCTGTGTGTGTAACACCACTGGAAGCAGGTACATTGAAGCTTGCGGTCGGTTTCCCCTAGGTTTTATCTCATGCGTTTTTTTTCTTTTTCTCTTTGAGTTTTATCTGTATTCTTTTGCTCTTGTAAGCAGTAACCACAAATACTCTGATTTCTGAGTCCTTCTTTTATATTACCAAACATGAGAGTGATCTTGGAAAACTCTGTAACAGTGAGATATATTCCCTAGTTTACACCATAGCAGTGAGAATATACTTTGGATTTTTTCAGCTTCTTTTTCATTCTAACCTATCCTATCCTATTCTATACTACCCTAATCAATAAATGCTGCAAAAAAAATTATTTTGGAAATTAGAGACTGGAACCAATGGATTACCCCAAACTCTTCATTGTTAGTCATATCCATTTTGTCCCTCAATTTATTCTTGCCAGTCCTCTCTGCTGGCTCTTTATCCTCTCCAAATCAAGTAGACATTCCTTTGTAAAGCACTCAAGGCCACAAACAAAAGTCTATTTTATTATGATGACCCTACAATTATGGATCTTCCTGCGGGTAAATTTGGTTTACTCACTTTTCAATTTTCAGGCTACATTCATTCATTACTTCAGTTATACATACACTCAAATGCTCTTTTAATGAAAATCCATTCATTAAGTAACTCTTCTGTGCAGTAAACACTGATGGACACATTATGGATATACAAATAAAAGGACAGATATCTTTTCTGTTTTCATGGAGTTTACAGACATTGGATGAACACATAAATAATTAGCTCTCTATTATTATGGGACTATTTTAAAGGAGAAGCAAGACTTTCCTTAAATCTTCTTATCTGTATTTGTATTATTTTTTTTCCTACCTTTCAACATCCTGCCCCCTATAAACATGGAATGACCAGCAATTGATAGATGTGATACTTGAAATTACTCTAAAATTGCCAGAAAGTTCAGTTGATTGTGAGAAATAAAATTTAGAGTAAGCTCTCAAATATTCACCAAAGTGGAGGATTAAGAAAAATTTCTTTGAAAAACACAGGACTCTTTTAAAAGAGATGCCTTTCCTCACTGTGGAATATCTTCCCAGTTTTCTCTCATACTACATTAAGCATTGCCTGTAACATAGTATCTACCAAATGACTCTTGAAAAGATATGAAGTAGCACAAGATCTGAGATGGCATTCAGGGGTATAGGGCAATTAGTCTTGTTCCATATATATTAACTAAAGTGATAAAAATCTTTTATGACTTTTTACCAAACCTTTGAAACAGTGCTATTTTTTTGTGTTTTGCTGCTTTGCATTTATGCTTAATAACATTGTACTCTATGCAGTAAAAATCATTAGATATGTTTGATTCTGCAACTCAGATTATTCCAAAAACTTGCATAAATACACACACAAACACACACATGGGTTCAGTATGGTTAAACACTTCTTTCTTGTTCATTTGTAAAATGAGCAATTTAACTATTTTTATCATATCCCTCATTTGCTTCCTGAATTTGTTATATTTTATGAATTTTTAGGGATTAGGACATTGGCTAGCTCTTGATATTCTGGAAGGTTTTCTGTGTTGTCTAATATCAATTTTTGTGTAAAAAAAATTTCTATTTCCATGAAAAATTTACATTAGTGATCATTTCACACTAAATTGAGATTAATTAAAGATTAAGATAATGTTGGGCTAAATTTTGAAAATTCTGATATGACCCTCCATCCTAATATTTACCACTAAAGAAAATCTCAAATATATTTTTTCTCTCTTTAAAGACAACAACCACAAGCAACTGAAAAAGAGCAGTTGTAAAGGGAAGATATTCTCTATAACTTAGATACTTATTTTAAATGATTGCCTTGCAACAGGAGTATGGCACTCATTATCTACAACAGGAGTAGGGCACTGAGAGTAGACCAAGACCCCTAATTCCAACATTACTGCTCTATGCATGACAAATCCCTGCCTTGCTGGCCTTCCTCTCTTCTTCATGAAGGCATTTCCTA
Organism: Marmota monax; assembly: GCF_021218885.2. NCBI lineage: Eukaryota > Metazoa > Chordata > Mammalia > Rodentia > Sciuridae > Marmota > Marmota monax. Next base: position 12,865 of record NW_026692069.1, on the reverse strand, counting down.
TACTACTTTTCCTACACTACTATGAGTATTTGCATTGAAAGGCATATTTATTTAACTGCGTTGCACAAGTCTTGTGTAAAGAAACCTTTGTCAATTCCTTGTGAAATTTGCTCAGTATGTTCAATGATTCTATTAGTAAATGCTGATAGTTTAATTACTTAAAATATTTATATTATTTCTTGTTTCAAAAACAATTTGAGATGACTTAAACACAGTACGTTGGAGGAAGCACGGATGGTAAAGTCATTTATGGGTCATTAACAGATAAAAGTAAATCTGCTTGAAAGTATCCTCTGAAAATAAGGAGGGTGAAATAAATCTTCAAGGAGTTAAAATATTTAATCACATAATTATAAGACAATTATTAAGGATTTGGGCATTTAAGTGAGAGAATCTTGTTTCAGATTAAAATTTCAATATCTCCCTGAGAGTACTTGAGAAAGTTCCTCAGCACCTGTAACCTTCAGTGGAGTGTCTAAAATAGGGGAAATAATAATAATGTATTAAAAGGATTAAATAACTGGTCTTATCCTACTACCTGCAGTATAATGAGAATCTAATAAAGATTAAGGGCTTTTCAAAAATATGTATAAATCAGTATAGGCAGATAGTTCAGTGGTAGTGTGCTTGGCTGGTGGTAAAGTAAGTCCCAGTACCACAAAAATTTATGTCTAAAATCCAATTTAATAATAATGTTTATTATATCCATATCCACTGTGAAAATTTTTAAATGTATTGTCTTTTTGATCCTTCATAACTATACTACAAAGGCTTTATTAGTAGAGAGACAAAATTACCTACTAAAGGCCTCATATATGGAATAATTACTAAACTTAAGCTTCAAAACATATTCTTAACGGTGCTTCTCAGCCACTCTATCATTCATACATTTTCAATAAAATAACAGATGCATAAATTACTAGTTTTTTTTAGTGCCCATTTGGAAACATACAAATTTCTATTTAAGGACTGAGGATGTGGCTCAAGTGGTAGCACGCTGGCCTAGCATGAGTGAGGTACTGGGTTTGATTCTCAGCACCACATAAAAATTTAAAATATTGTGTCCACCTAAAGCTAAAAAATAAATATTTAGAAAAAAAATTCTATTTAACATGAAAAATTTACATTACATTTCTCACTAAATTAAATGCACACAGCAAATGTTGAGATTAGTTTGATAATAGATTTTTATTTATTACATGGTTTCTAGTCACTTTGTGGGGGCATTAATGAAATTAATTAAATCCGTATGAAAATCATCAAAAATGATGAGAGGTTCTGCCAAGTTCTTCAAGTCAGAGACCTGTTGTCATCAAAATAAAAAAGCTGAAACTTATTGCTTTGACATTTTGACGCACAGCAGTAAGTGAAGTGCCCATTGATGACCAAGGTCAGTGTTATGCATCAGCCAGTCAATAGCTATCTATTGACTGAACTCTCTGCTATAATATTATCCAGAAGAAGAAACTGGCACTTGTAGATAAAATATCTTTGAACATTCTCTAAATATATTATCATTGCAGAAAATCTTTTCTCCAAAGTAAAACATTCAAAAAAGATTCAAATGTTTTGACAGGCAAAATGACTCAAAAAATGTCCTCTAGTATAAAATTCTTTAAAGAAATTGATTTTGTTGATTCTGGACACAAGATGAAATCAGAATACTAATTTGTACTTTCCTTAACTTTCTACTTGTTGGTGACAGACAAAGGCCATATTAATATTTGGGGGATCTGGAGTTGGATTAGTAATGGTCCCAAACTCACAGGACTTAGAGTCCTGTAAGACATAAATAAAATAAACAATAACAATTGTAGTGTAATAGGCCCCATTTTAGGACACTCACTTAAGGAAGAATTCATTTTCTCCTTAGAGTGGTGGAGAGATGTCTTGTTATGTAAACATGGTGAAAGATGAATAGTTACAGTGTGGGTGGTAGCAGAAATATTATCACAAAGAAGGATGTTCTGTCCAAGACGATGGTTTAAGAAATGAAAGTATCTCAAGAATTAGTAAGAAATTCTTCCAGACTAGTAAATAATCAAATGCATGACAACATCACTACAGATAGCACAATTTTCATTCCTAAAAGTTTGGTTCAATTTCTGAGCAACTGAAATTCCATTTTTGCTTCTTTTATTCAAATTAGTTTTTCTCAATGGCTGTGCAGAATGCAATTCTACCATACTTTAAGACTCAGTCCACCATTTAGCACATCAACCTATCATCTCCACTGATGACACTACTGTGCAGAGAGTGTGCATCAAATGACAGGTTTAGGAACAGAGGTGGATGTGGGGAGTGGCTCACATGCGCTATTTTTCTGAACTTAAAGCAAGTACACTCTCCAAATGGCTTGTCTCTTTAATGTAGGGTCTAGTGTTCATTTTTCAAGTTGCCCTGCACATCTATAAATTGATTTTTCTCTGTCATGTTCACTAATACAATTCTTTCCCATCAATAATAGAAGAAACTTTAATGCAATTCTCAGGTGCATTGTTATCCCCCAGTGGTGAATCTTAGAAATGAGAAACATATAATTACTCATATTCTGGCGTAAATTTCAAAATGATACACTATTAGTGAATTGATCTGGCAAACTCCCCTATGGAAATCTACTCCTTAGAGTGCTCATTAGCTCTCCAGACTTGGGCACTGCTTTTATTTCCTTTTCTTTCTAAATAGCAGCTTCCCTAGGGTTCACATAATGTATTTTTTTTCATTCCTAAATTGCTTTAACAACAAGATTTGTGTATGATAACTCCGGAAAGTCCAGCCCCACTCAGCTAGTAAAGGTCGACAGGGTGAACTTACCTGCTTTTGAAGAGTGTAATGTGACATTTGCTATTGCAACTAGGGCACTGCAACTGTCTTCCCTGTGACTGTCTCCCTTGTCCTTTATGGAAACTTTGTCTTGTTTGTCCTCGATTGCTGCTTTTATACATCATCTTTATTTTTCGCAGCAATAAATATCAGTTAAATGCTACTTCTGTAGTGTTAGACATAGTAACAAATAAATTGGTTTCAGTGCTGCTCTTTCTCGCATTTTGATATCATATTTATAGGAATTCATGCCAATAATTGTAAGAATGTAATAGCTGCATATCATAAAAAATATACTTATGGGGCTTGGGTTGAGGCTCAGTAGTAGAGTGCTTGTTTCATTTGTGTGAAGCACTGGGTTCGATTCTCAGCACCACGTATAAATAAATGAATAAAATAAAGGTCTGTCAATGACTAAAAAACATTTTTTAAAAAATTTATATTTACTCTCAAATTAAAAATGATGACAATGATAGACAGGTGGCTTTGAGTCAAATCTGATGAATCACAAAACTGCTCTTTAGCATAAAAAAAGAAATATTTTGAAAATCCTTCATATTTCAGGGAAGTGAAAAGTATCAAACATGCAAACTTTGAAACTGGACATTTAGTGATTAAGTTAGGTAATTTCACTTTCCAGATACTCAATAAACAAGCAGACAGAAATTTAAAAAAAAAAATCCACTTAATTAAGAGTATAGAGCTCTGGAAATATTTTTCCACCTAGGCAGATTTCCATGAGGGGGTCCATGTTTGTCCTTGTCCAATTCTTTATGGAAATATAGGTTTTTGGAGTTGAGCATGGAATTTAAGCTTTGTTACTAATCTTTCTTTTTTAAAATATTTGGTATATATATATATATATATATATATATATATATATATATATATATCCGTAGAGTATATTTTAACTCATTTACACAAACATGGAATATATCTTATTCTAATTTGGATCACATTCTTGTAGTTGTAGATGATGTGGAGATTCTTTGTGGTGTATTATATGTATCTAGGAAAGTTGTGTCAAGATTCTTTCTTAACTCATCATATGAAAACTTGACAAACACCACAGTAAACCTCAGAATGCTTAGACAATTCTTCAAGAGTCAGAGTGTCTATAACGAAGAAGTCAAAACATCAACAACAAGAGTGATGTGCACATTGATACAAATATAACACTGGAACGAAATGTTTCATGGAAATATGCCTTAGAAAGACGTAGGTAAAAAATTGGAGGGGGATCCAAGATGGCGGGCCAAAGGGAGGCAGCATTCTGTATCTCTCCATGACCTGGGACTCAAGTAGTAAGAATACTATTTCTCTGTGAGTAATATTCCTGCTCCCATGCAGGAATCATGACCAGTGTACAGGCCTCAGTATCAGAATAGGTCTCACAACTACTTGCCCATGCAAGACTACTAGATGCCTGAGTGAGACCATTGACATCAGGACCCACACAGAACTTTCAGCTACCCACCTGAGCAGAAATCCCAGACACTGCTCCCACAAAGGACACCCAGAAGCTACCATACACAGGAACTCCAGCTGCCACTCCCATGTGGAACCCCATCTACAAACATGGGGCTCCCCTGGTCGCATCCATCACGGGACTCTGCAGCAACAGAGATACACCCCTTTGTGCAGTAGCCTGCCTGCACCCGAGAATTTCACAAAGGCTCTGAAGTCAGCCCAAACCACACACTGCACGTCACAGAGCTCTCTCTGAACATATTGTCCATGTTCAACGTAATCACCTGGCTCCCCGCACCCGACACAACCCCCCTTCACTGAAAGCAGCCATGTCCATCTTGGGTCATCTTCATCACCATCCTTAGTGGGGGCAACTCCCAGATTGGAACTCCTGCTGGCCAGGTACCCAGTTTCAAACTCCCCCTTCTCCACAGCAGAAGAAATGACAGAGAAGGATGTATATAATTAAAATACTCTGTGAATTAAAGGATGATAGAAGAGAGCAAATACAAGCAGCAAAAGATCATTTTGACAAAGAGCTACATAAACAAATATAGGAAGCAAAAAATTACTTCAGTAGGGATATAGCAGTTCTTAAACAAACAAACAAAACAGAAATCCTTTAAATAAAAGAAACAATAAATCAAATTAAAAGTTCAATTGAAAGCATTACCAACAGGTTCGACCACTTGGAAGACAGGACCTCAGACAATGAAGGCAAAATATATAATCTTGAAAAGAATGTAGACCACACAGTGAAAATGGTAAGAAATCATGAGCAGAACATTAAAAAAATATGGGATGGCATAAAAAGACCATACTTAAGAGTTACTGGAATAATGGAGGACATAAAGTTCCAAACTAAAGGAATGAACAATCCTACTCAGTGAAATAATATCAGGAAATTTTCTGAACATGAAGAATGATTTGGAAAACCAAATTCAAGAGGCTTACAGGATGCCAAATGTACAAAATCACAGTAGGTCCACACCAAGGCACATTATAATGAAAATATCTAACATACAGAATAAGGAGTGAATATTAAAAGGAATCAGATTACATATGGGGGAAACCAATTAGTTTATGCGCAGATTTTTTAACCCAGACCCTAAAAGCAAGAAGATCCTAGAACAACATATATCAAGCTCTGAAAGAAAATGATGCCATCCAAGAATCTTGTATCCAGCAAAATTAAGCTTTATATTTGATGATGAAATAAAAACCTTCCAACATTAACAAAAGTTAAAAGAATGTATCTAGAAAACCAGCACTACAAACATCCTTGGAAAAATATTTCATGAAGAGGAAACAAAAAACAATGAAAATCAGCAGAGGAAGGTAGTACCGGAAAGAAAAAAATACTAATCAAAGAAGAAAACGAAGTAAAGTTAAATAATAAAAATGACTAGGAATACAAATCATGTCTCAATAATAACTCTGAATGTTAATAGCCTAAACTCACCAATCAAAAGACACAGGCTAGCAGATTGAACAAAAAAAATGACCCAACAATATGCTGCCACCAGGAGACTCATCTCATAGGAAAAGACATCCACAGACTGAAGGTGAAAGGTTGGGAAAAATCATACCATTCACATTGACTGCAGACACAACCAGTGGTTTCCATCCTTGTATCAAAAAAAGTAGACTTTAAGCTAGAGTTAATCAAAAGGGATAAAGAAGGAAATTTCATACTGCTTAAGGGAACCATAACCAACAAGATACAACAATTATAAATATATATGACCCAAACAATGGAGCATCTATGTTCATCAAACAAATTCTTCTCAAGTTCAAAAGTCAAATTGACCACAACAAAATAATTTTGGGTGACTTCAACATACCTCTTTCACAACTGGACAGATCTTCCAAAGAAAAGCTGAACAAAGAAACTGTAGAACTCAATAATATAATAATATCTTAGACTTAACTGACAACTCTTAGCAAATGCAAAAAAAAAAATGTAGGGATACTACCCTATATTCTATCAGATTATAATGGAATGAAGTTAGAAATAAATGATAAAATAAAAAATAAAAACTACTCCATCACCTGGAGACTAAGTAATATGCTACTGAATGAACAATAGGTTGCAAAAGACTTCAAGGAGGAGAGTAAAAAAATTCTTGGAGGTAAATGAGAATGCTAATACAATATATCAAAATCTCTGGGACATTATGAAGGCAGTACTAAGAGGAAAGTTCATTGCATGAAGATAATTCCTTAAAAGAAGAAGAAATCAACAAATAAATGACCTAACATTACATCTCAAAGCCCTAAAAAAAGAAGAACAAATCAACACTAAAAGAAGTAGAAGACAGGAAATAATTAAAATCAGAGCTGAAATCAATGAAATTGAAACAAAAGAAACAACTGAAAAAATGACAAAACAAAATGTTTGTTCTTTGAAAAAATAAATAAAATTAACAAACCCTTAGCCATACTAACAAAAAGGAGACAGAAAACTCAAATTACTAACATCTGTCATGAAAAAGGTAATATCACAACAGACACTACAGAAATGCAGGTGATAATTAGAATTATTTTGAAAACTTGTACTCCAATAAAATAGAAAATATTTAAGGACTCAACTGATTTCTAGAGTCATATGATTTGCCCAAATTGAATCAGAATGATATATATAATTTAAACAGATCAAGTTTAAGCAATGAAAGAGAAGATGCCATCAGAAGTCTCCCAACCAAAAACAGTCCAGGATTGAATGGATACATAGCTGAGTTCTAGAAGACCTTTAAAGAAGAACTAATACCAGTACTCTTCAGTTTATTTCAGGAAATAGAAAAAGAGGAAGCACTTCTAAACTTATTCTATGAGGCCAATATCACACTGATTCCAAAACCAGGCAAAGACACTTCAAAGAAAGAACACTTCAGACCAATATTTCTAATGAACATAGAAGCAAAAATTCTAAATAAAATTAAGAAAAATCAAATACAAAAATATATCAAAAAGATAGTGCACCATAATCAAATGGGATTCATCCTAGGGATGCAAGTTTGGTTCAGCACATGGAAATCAATAAATGTAATTCATGACATCAATAGACTTAAAGATAAGAATTATGTGATCATCTCAATAGATGCAGAAAAAGCATTTGACAAAATATAGCACCCCTTTATGTTCAAAACACTAGAAAAACTAGGGATGACAGGAGCATATCACAACATTGTAAAAGCTACCTATGCTAAGCCCCAGGGCAACATCATTCTAAATGGAGACAAATTGAAGCCATTCCCTCTAAAAACTTGAACAAGATAGGGATGCACTCTTTCACCACTTCTATTTAACATAGTTCTTGAAACACTGGTCAGAGCAATTAGACAGATGAAACAAATTAAAGGGACACAGATATAAAAAGAAGAACTCAAACTAGCAGTATTTGGTGTTGATATGATTCTATACCTAGAAGACCCCAAAAACTTCCACCAGAAAGCTTTTAGAAATAGTACATGAATTTAGCAAAGTAGCAGGATATAAAATCAACACCCATAAATCAAAGGGATTTCTGTATATCAATGACAAATCCACTGAAATGAAAACTAGAAAAACTACCCCATTTATAATAGCCTCAAAGAAAATAAAATACTTGAAAATCAACATAATATAAAGAGGTAAAGGACCTCTACAACAAAAACTACAGAACGATAAAGAAAGAAATCAAAGAAGATCTTAAAAGATGGAAAGATCTACCTTGTTCTTGGATAGGCAAAATTAATATTGTCTAAATGACCATATTATCAAAAGCACTATACAGATTTAATGCAATTCCAATCAAATCCCAATGGCATTTCTCATAGAAATAGAAAAAGTGATCATGAAATTTATCTGGAAAAGTGAGAGACCCAGAATAACTAAAACAATCCTTAGCAAGAAGAGTGAAGTGGATAGCATCATTATACCAGACCTTAAACTATACTACAGAGCAACAGTAACAAAAAGAGCATGGCATTGACACCAAAATAGTTGGGTAGACCAATGATATAGAATAGAGGATACAGAGACTAACCCACATAATTACAGTTATTTTATATTTAAAAAAGGTGCCAAAAATATACATTGGAGAAAAGATAGCCTCTTCCAAAAAAATGGTGCTGGAAAAACTGGAAATCCACATGTAACAAAATGAAATTAAACCCCTGTCTCTCACCATGTACAATCCTCAGTTCAAACTGGATCAAGAACTTAGGAATTAATTAAAAAAGAGACTCTACATCTAATAGAAGAGAAAGGTAGGCCCAAATCTCCATCATGTCAAATTAGGCCCTGACTTCCTTAAGGAGACTCCTTTAGCGCAATAATTAAAGTCAAGAATCAAAAAATGAGATGGATTCAAAGTAAAAAGCTTCTTTTTAGCAAAAGAAACAATCAGTGAGGTCAAAAAAGAGCCCACATTTTGGGACCAACTCTTTACCACTGGCACATCAGATAGAGCACTAATCTCCGGGGTATATAAAGAACTCAAAAATCTTAACACCAACAAACAAACAAACAAACAACAACAACAACAAAAAAAACAAATAACCTGATCAATAAATGGGCCAAGGATCTGAACAGACACTTCTCAGAAAATTATATATAATCAACAAATATATGAAAAAATGTTCAACATCTCTAGTAATTAGAGAAGTGCAAATCAAAACTACTCTAAGATTTCTCACTCCAGTCAGAATGGCAGCTATTAAAAATAGAAACATCAATAAGTGTTGGTGAAGATGTTGGGGGAAAGGCACACTCGTAAATGCTGGTGGGACTGCAAATTGGTGCAGTTAACATGGAAAGTAATATGGAAATTCCTTGGAAAACTGGGAATGGAACCACCATTTGACCCAGCTATCCTGCTCCCCAGTATATACCCAAAGGACTTAAAAACAGCATACTACAGGGACACAGCCACATCAATGTTTATAGCAACACAATTCACAATAGCTAAACAGTGGAACCAACCTAGATGTCCTTCAGTAGGTGAATGGATAAAGAAAATGTGGTATATATACACAATGAAACATTACTCAGCAATAAAAGAAAATAAAATCATGTCATTTGCAGGTAAATGGGTGGAGTTGGAGAATATAATGCTAAGTGATGTTAGCCAATCCCAAAAAAAGCAAATGCCGAATGTTTTCTCTGTTAGAAGGAGGTTGATTCATAGTGGGGTTGGGAGGGAGCATGGGAGGATTTGATAAACTCTAGATAGAACAAAGGGGTGGGAGGGGAAGAGAGGGGGCATGAGGGTAGAAAAGATGGTGGAATGAGATGGATGTCATTACCCTAAGTACATGTATGAAGACACAAATGGTGTGGATATACCTTGAATACAACCAGAGACATGAACAATTGTGCTCTACATATGTAACATAAATTGTAATGTATTCTTCTCTCATACGTAACAAATTCGAATTAAAAAAGCATAAAAAGAAAGTCTTAGGTGAAAATTTTCATAATATTGTATAGATATTACCATAATCTATATAGTTTTACATATATTTACATATATATACACACACACTTATATATCTTCACGCACATGCAAAATGTGACATTTGAATGCTGCTTAATATTGTATTTGCAATGTCATATCTAATCATAACAGTTGTGCAAAAGAGAAAAATATTATTATATTATAATTTTATACATGAGAAAATTAAGGTTTAGAGGAGAAAATTTGTTTTCTTAATAATTAAGGAAAATCTTTGGAATAAGTATAACTCCTCAAAACTTTGTATATGAAGTAATTTTAATACTATAGCACATTCATTGACTTCTACATATTTTCAATGGCTTTTCACAGGACAATGTACTCATGAGGTTGACAGAAAGTTATGTGGGTGTTTTGGGGCACTTCCTTGGATAGAACATAATTTAAAATCTTGTCATCTATTTTTTCCTCAGTCTGCATGTATTTCATTTTCCACGCTGTTACTATTTCTATACATTATTAAATCATCAAATAGCCTGCAACCAGATGCAATCAAAAACAAAAGGTGCATTTGAAAAAGAAATGATTTCCTATAGTTCATATTCTCTGAATCTCCATCTTTACATTATTTCAAAGGCATATTCAAGTATATTTTCAATGAAGTATTCCATAATGTCACACTAGCAAAACTATATAAGGATTACTTTATAAAACTGTCTAGTTTTTTGATTGAAAAGTACATTTTCAAACTTAACCTTTGAAAGCATGAAAACAAAAACTCATTTCCTAAGACTGGACACAGTGTGCTTTTTACTGTTGTCTTATTTCTAAGACGTGCATCTTTTTCAAGGAAAGGTTCACCATTTATTCACTCTCCAGATAAAAGGAGGAGGGCCATTTCCTGGTGGACTTGAATATTCACATGGATTACATACAACCGGTCTTCCTTTCATCATTTTCCCTGAGCTATATTTTCTTCTAGCCATTCACACTATAGCTTATGCCATCATGGTCAACTCTGCCCCCAGTGTCTCCCATCTCCTTGGGTCAGTTGGAATACAGCCTTCCTATGGAGGTGGTAGGAGCACAGATCAGTCCATGCCATCAAGGCACTTTTTAGGCCTCTATTTTTGTTATGTATGTTAGGTGACTCTTGGTCAAACAAGTCATAAGACCAGGTCAATGTAAAGAGTAGGAAATAGATTCCACCTGCAAAAGGCCAGATGGAAGCCAATCATAAATTTCTATAGAAATGGGGACAGCAAAGAATAGGAACTAATGTGCTATTTGCCATATGTATTATCTGTATCTAACTATCTGGAGAGAGAGAGACTTATTTTAAGAACTTGGCTCACAACATTGTGGAGACTGACAAGAATAACATCTCCAGGGCAGGCTGCCAGGCTGGAGACAGGGAAGGGTTGGTCCTGCAGCTGGAGTCCTGAGGTAGTCTGGAAGCAGAATTTCCTCTTCCTTGGGGGACCTAATTCCTTTCTCTTAAAATCTTCAACTGATTGGATGCACTCCACCTGCACTGTGGAGGGTAATATCCAAAATTACCCTGTACTGTCTTAAATGTTAATCTCATTTTAAAACTACCTTCATATCAACATCTAGAGCGGCATTTGGCTAAATATCTGGGTACCCTCACCTAGCCAAGTTAACACAAAAAATCTCCATGCCCTATATACAGAGAAAAAGATTTGAGGGTTAATTTTTAAAAGAATAACTTAAATACCTTATTTCCCTAACATCTCTTGTTCACTCACAAGTTAAACCATTCTTTACCTTTGAATATTTTCTTCCTGCATATGAACATATTTTTCTCTAAAAATAGCTTCCCTCCTATGTACATTCTGCTCTAATTTTTGTTTGTTTGTTTTCACTTTTCAAACTACCAGTGGCATCACGTCCACAGAATGTAACTGACAGAATCTGGTACAAACCAAGCCTCCAATGATGCTTGACTATTCTTTCAGAACTCCTTTTGTTTTCACAACTTTAATCATTATAAAATACCTGTCTCTTTAGATTGTCATTAAATCATCTTGAAGTCTTGGACTCTCAATTTTGTCCTTTTTTTCTTGTCTTAGATTTTTTTTTAATATTCAGTTTCTGTTTGTTTGGCTGATTTTAATTTAACTTTAGAAGATTTGCTTTTATCAGGGGAACTTCCCACAGCCTAGGTTGTGGAATATCATTCCAGAGTCCTTTTGCTAGAAGCCCCAGAGATATCAACAACTTGAGAAGCTATATTTTGTAGTATTTCTGCTTGTGATTTTCTGCCTAAGGCAGAATAAATTTAAATCCCTAATTTTTCTGATACTTAGTGTTTTAAATGCTCAAGAAAAGATCACCTCCAGTAGTGGTTCTCAAAGTTGGCTGCACATTGAAATTTCACGTGGAGCTTTAAATAAGGTTTGATGCCCAGAGAGATTCTGATTTAATTCGTTTACTAGAAATAGCCTCAGCAACCTTGTGAACTTTGTTGTTTGTTGGTACATTACGCATTTGTTAGTTTGTAAACCCTGGGGTGATTTTAATGTGCAGCCAAGTTTGAGACCCACTGACATAGAGCTATTGCTTGGTTGACACTCTCTGGTGGTATGTCCAACATAACACCCAGGGCGTTACCCTTCCCTGCAAGAGGCTTGTTTTATAGAAGTCTCTGTTAATATTTCTGTGATCTCACCTAATATCCTGGGGAGATTACAAAGCACAAGCTTCTAGACAACAAAGAATTAAACACTTCTAGGATTAATATATTCGAGTGGTCGCTAAAGTGTTCCTCTATACATCTATCAATCAAATTTCCAGTTTCCTTTTCTTTTTGTGAAGCTGGGAAGTCTCTTACTCTCTTGTGTGTGTGTGTGTGTGTGTGTGTGTGTAATTTCTTGTAAAGATTTTTTTTTTAATTATCCAAAAATTCTAAGTGCTTATTGCTTCACTTTTTCCAGTAATGGTGTCCATGACTTCTTACTATCTTTCAAACTCAGTTCACATGCCATCTCCTTTGGAAGGTATTCCTTTCAGTCAGACCTAAATCACTTCCTCTGGATTTCATAGCACCCTGTGCTTACCTGCATCAAACCACTTATTGATGTCCTGGTATCCTTAATTTGTAAGTATACCTGT